>NC_041382.1:472385829-472406344 GCF_002162155.2 Triticum dicoccoides | reverse complement strand
CCGCGCGGGGGCCGGCCACGGGCCGAGCGGGCCCGAGCGGTGGGTGGCGGCGGGAGGCCCACGTGGCAGCCGCTCAGTGGCTGCGGGCGTCGGCGGCGGTGTGTCCGGCCGGATCGGACATGTCCGGCCGCGCGAGGTGGAAATTAGGGTTTCCGGGGGGAGAGGAAGATCCGGATTTCGGGTGGTGTATATATAGGCATAAGTGGAGCTAGGAGAGTACAAATGAGGTACGGTTTTCAGCCACGCGACCGTGATCGAATGCTCTAGGACATGGAGCAGAGTTTGGTGGGTTTTGGGCCAAATTGGAGGGGTGTTGGGCTGCAACACACACGAGGCCTTTTCGGTCCCTCGGTTAACCGTTGGAGTATCAAACGAAGTCCAAATGGTACGAAACTTGACAGGCGGTCTACCGGTAGTAAACCAAGGCCGCTTGCCAAGTCTCGGTCCAATCCGGAAATGTTTAATCCCCACACACGAAAGAAAGCTAGAAATGACCACCCGAGGAGAACGAAGCACCAGAATGCAAAACGAACAACGGGAAAAATGCTTGAATGCCTGAGACGAACACGTATGCAAATGCAATGCACATGATGACATGATATGAGATGCATGACAAAGACAACAACACACGGAGACAAAATCCCGAACCCGGGGAAATAAAATAACTTAACGCCGGAAACGGCAAGAGTTGGAGTACAAATAGGGAAAGTTACATCCGGGGTGTTACAATTTATCTTATCGGCCAAACAGCGATAAGCGATAAATCGGCCAATTTATCGGAATATCGGAAGATATCTTGAACAGTGGTTGGTTTATTTGGTGGAAGATCATATGTTCAGATCCTTTATGCATATTAATACCCCTCTGGTTATGAACATGAATATGATTTGTTAGTAGTTAAGTTTGTTCCTGAGGACATGGGAGAAGTCTTGCTATAAGTAGTCATGTGAATTTGGTATTCGTTCGATATTTTGATGAGATGTATGTTGTCTATCCTCTAGTGGTGTCATGTGAACACCGACTACAAGACACTTCACCATTATTTGGGCCTAGGGGAAGGCATTGGGAAGTAATAAGTAGATGATGGGTTGCTAGAGTGACAGAAGCTTAAACCCTAGTTTATGCGTTGCTTCGTAAGGGGCTGATTTGGATTCATATGTTTCATGCTATGGTTAGGTTTACCTTAATACTTCTTTTGTAGTTGCGGATGCTTGAAAGAGGGGTTAATCATAAGTGGGATGCTTGTCCAGGGAAGGGCAGTACCCAAACACTGGTCCACCCACATATCAAATTATCAAAGTAACGAACGCGAATCATATCAGCATGATGAAAACTAGCTTGACGATAATTCCCATGTGTCCTCGGGAGCGCTTTCCTTTATATAAGAGTTTGTCCAGGATTGTACTTTGCTAAAAAAGGATTAGGCTACCTTGCTGCACCTTGTTTACTTTTATTACTTGTTACCCGTTACGAATTACCTTATCACAAAACTATCTGATACCGATAATTTCAGTGCTTGCACAGAATACCTTACTGAAAACCGCTTGTCATTTCCTTGCGCTCCTCGTTGGGATCGACACTCTTACTTATCGAAAGGACTACGATTGTCGGTGTACAAAAAGAGGGGTACACTTTTTGTACCCCTATAACTGTGCACGGGCAGCCTGAGCCATGGGCACCACCACACTAAGCAAGGCAAGGGAGGTGAGCCAAGGTAAGGCCGAAGCTCAGGAGAAGCAAAACGACTCCAAGACCAAGACCACAAAGAGCAAAGGGGACGAAGCGGACTCCCCCGGCAAGATCCTTGCCGGGAGGCGGTTTTAGCAAACCCGGCAAGACCCTTGCCATGGTAGCTCGCCACACACCTACGGAGTGAGTCACCCTTGAGTCCACTGCCCCCATGGGGCAAGGATTCAGGAGACATCCCCGTGGTGGCATGCAGATCTTTGTGAAGACATTCGAGATCAGATACACCCTTCAGAAGATGATGATCCTTGGTGGGATCCCAGCCAAGGAGGACCACAAGGCCCCCGACAAGAGCCTTGCCGGGGATGACAACAGGCGCCAGGGCAAGACCCTTGCCGGGGCCCCGGCAAGGCCCTTGCCAAGAACACCCGTTGGGCCGCCATCAAGCCCACGCCAGTCAAACCTCCACCGCCGTTCGCATGCAGCTGCCACCCCAACCAGCTGGGCAGGCACCTGCATGGCGGCATGCAGATCTTCGTGGAGACCCACCACTGCACCACCTCAGCTGCCTGCCTGCCTACATGGCACCGCGGGCGCCGCTGGCCAGGGCGCGTGTCGACGCGAGAGGGAGCAGCGACGGACGAGACAGGGCTCTCCCTCGTCCCTCATAAAGCAAGGACACCTGGGCAAGACGCATTAAATGCGCCTTGTCATGTAATGTGAGAGATAACCTCACATCACTGTTCCCTTTCCACCTCCTGGTGCTACTGTGGCACCCCCTTTCCTATAAAAGGAGGCCCGAGGCGACCAGGAGGAGGATTCGGCTTTTTGGAGCTCCTCACACCCCATAGCTAGCTCAAGAACACAGATATACAATCCACCAAAGTAGGAGTAGGGTTTTGTGCATCCCCGTGGCCCGAACCTGGATAAACGAACCGTGTGCTATCTGTTTGATCCGCTCTTCTCACGACCCCGCGCCCCGCAACCGTAGTAGGGATTCTTGTAATCCCATAGGTGTCGTTCCCACCGACATCTTTGGCGCATCAGGTAGGGGGCGCAGTTGTGAGAATCGGCTTTAGCAGTTAGTTCGACGCTTCTTCATTGTCATGGCGCCCAAGAAGAAGACGACGGTGGCGGTTGGCCTGTCGGAAGCCGGACATCCCGTCCCGACGCGGGCGAGTAGCGGACCGATCGCAGAAAGGACCCGGGGCGCCGTTCGCGAACAGCAACACCGTCCCAGCAGCCGGAGTTTGGGAGGCGGCGATGTTCGTGCACCTGGTAACGGGCCGCATGCCGCCAAATCCAAAGACAGAGCCAGGCCCTCCGCGGGTGGCGCGGGGCCTTCCAAGATCGCTACCGCCCCGCCCGAAGGTGATGCGAGGGCCTCCAAGACTCCCATGCCGGCACCGACGGCGCGCTCCTCTCAAGTGGCGCGCGACGAACGGCGCAACCACGCCGAAGACCCCGGGCGTCGCCGCGGGAAGAGCCCCGAGCGCCACTCCCGGGAGGTAGAAGACCTGCCCGCTCGCCGAGGCGCTGGTGGAGATGGCATGCGACCGCGGGGTCGTGATAGAGCTCCTTCTGACATGGTCAGAAGTCGAAGCGCGTCGTGATCCGTGCAGGTTTTGCTGCCACCAATGCCAGCAGGAGCCCTGGCGTGCACGCAGTTGCTCCTTGATTTTCCTCCCACTACGGGGAAACTCGACGAATGGAGAGCCACTATCCGAAGCCTTGTTGCGGTGGCCAACAAAGACGAACCGAGTCCGGTGGAGCCCCCGGGTCGATGCTCCGACGGAGTCCCACGCACCAGTGGCAGGAAAGCCGGTGGCGCCGCGACCACGGTGCACTCGCCTCCTCCTCTCCCGGTACCGCGGATGCCAGCCCGTCGCGATGTTGCAGGCGACGAAATCTCCATAGCGTTGTCCGACCCGCGGACCCAATGTGACCAGCGCCAAGTCCTTCGGGAACGAGAACATGAAGACGCTCGAACCACTATCGAGCGCCGGTGCAGAGCGCGCCACCAGTCAGACAGGCGAGCAGGGCCTGCTGTGAACCACCCGGCACCGGAGAGCCCTGGAGGCCTACCTTACGAGGTAGGCTGTCCGGCTTTTACCCGTGAGCTGCGGCAGTTCCAGTGGCCCACTCACCGCACCTTCAAACCCGACGTGGGCGAAAAGTATAGCGGCAAGACCCATCCGTCCGAGTTCCTCAGCATCTACACCATTGCGATGCAAGCTGCCGGAGCCCGCGACGGTAAGGTGCTTGCGAATTACTTTCCGTTGGCTCTTAAACCCAACGCCATGTCATGGTTGATGCACTTGCCGGTAGACTCTATTTCCTCCTGGTCGGATTTGTGCCATGAGTTTGTGGGCGCCTTTACTGGAGTCCACCAAGCCCATGGCCAAGCGAGCGACCTGCACGTCATTCCCCAGAAGGGAGGCGAGAGTCTCCGCAAGTATATATAGAGGTTCAGCCGGATATAGTGCAATATCCCTGATGTTCACCCTGCCGCCATCATCAGCGCATTCCATCAAAACATGTGTAACCGCAAGATGCGTGAAGAGCTGGCAATGAACAAGCTGAAAGATGTAGCAGAACTCTATGTTCTTGCTGACAGATGTGCCCCGGCTGAAGAGGGAAGGAAGTACCCCGGCGAAGACGCCGGCGTGGAAACCGACTCCTCAGATGAAGATACTGCCGCCCCGGCGAAGAAGGGCCGGCGCCGCAACAGGAAGCGCAAAGGTAAAGCCGTGCTTGCCGTCGAGGGATCTTGTGACGCCGACTCCACCAAGAAAACCAAGGTAGATGATCCCGACAAGATTATTGCCGGATGTGTCGCCTGCCGGGCCTTGGCGGTTGCCGAGAAGCCAGGGAACTCCAACAAGCGATACTGCAAGATCCATCGCAGCAAAGGCCATGCTCTCCAAGACTGCCGATAGGTTGAGCTCCTCGCTGAGAAGCAGAGGGCTGAATATGAGAGGCGGGACAAGCAGAAGGGCCAAGACGATGCTGAGGGGTCCAACAAGAAGCGTGACGACCAGGCGGGCCGTCGCGGCAAAGATAAACAACAGGAGAGGCCCGCCCGGGGCCATGACAAAAAGCCAGAAGACGACGATCACAAAGAGGACAACGAATCCGGCGACCAAGAGTTTCATAAAGCTACATAGGCCATGTGCATCGACAGCGGCGCCTCGCTGCATACTTCTCACCGCCAGTTTAAACAGTGGGCACGAGAGATTAAAGTGGCAGAGCCGTCGTTTGATGCCCAAAGGCCGCTGAAGTGGTCCAGCACACCTATCATTTTTGACACTAAGGATCACCCTGATCGCACTACTGCGGTCGGGTGCTTGCCATTGTTGGTTTCACCAACAATACGCAACCTCAAGTTGACAAATATGCTAGTCAATGGCGGGGCCGGTCTGAACTTGATCTCGCCTGCCGTGATCGAGAAACTGCAGATTCCTGATGGAGACCTCGAGGAGACGGGCACGTTTCAGGGGGTCAACCCGGGAAGAAGCCAACCTAAGGGAAAGGTCACGCTGCCCGTGACTTTTGGAAGTGATCTGAACTACAGGTCGGAGAGGATCGTGTTTGATGTTGCCAAGATCCCCTTGCCCTACAATGGGATCCTTGGCCGCCCAGCGCTGGCCAAGTTCATGGCGGCGTCACACTATGCCTACAACACCCTAAAGATGCCAGGACCTGTGACGATCATCACCATCCCCTTCGATAAGAAAGATGCGCTGATTTGCGCTGACCAACTATACCAGCAAGCAGTTGCAGCAGCTGCCGCCACTAGGGCACTTGCTCCTGCCGCTGGGACCCCGGGAGGGAAGAAGAAGAAGAAGACCGATGAGACCTCGGACACCCACTCCGGCAAGCGCACCTCTTCAGAGTGTAGCGCTCCCGTGGAGGACGTGCCAGAGAGCTCCACTGGCGGAAACAAGAAGCCCAGGGCCGTACCGTCGGGAACCAAGAAGGTTTCTGTCAATGAGAACGGCACGGGAGGGGCTTTCATCATAAGCTCCACCCTTGACGACAAATAGGAAGACGCGCTCATCACCTTCCTACGGGCAAATGTCGATGTGTTTGCATGGCAAGCTTCCGACATCCCCGGCGTTCCCAGGGAGGTGATTGAGCACCACCTTGCTGTTTGTCCTCATGCGCGGCCCGTCAAGCAGAAGGTCAGAAAGCAAGCTTTGGAACGACAAGAGTTCATCACAGAGGAGATCCGGAAACTGGAAGCGGCGGGTTTGGTAAGAGGAGTGCTCCATCCAACATGGTTGGCCAATCCGGTCATAGTGCGCAAGGCTAATGGGAAGTGGAGGCTATGTATTGATTACACAGATATCAATAAGGCTTGTCCTAAGGACCTCTTCCCATTGCCGCGCATCGACCAGATTGTTGACTCCACAACTGGGTGTGATCTGTTGTCATTCCTCGATGCCTACTCCGGCTACCACTAGATCTTCATGACAAGAGAAGACGAAGAGAAAACAGCATTCATCACCCCATGTGGTACGTATTGTTTCATGCGGATGCCTTTCGGGCTGAAGTGTGCTGGTTCGACGTTTGCAAGGGCGGTCCAGATTGGTTTTGAACCCCAGCTCCATAGAAATATGGAAGCTTATATGGATGACATAGTGGTCAAAACCAAGGACAGGGCAACCCTCATACCAGATTTGCAAGAAACATTTGCAAACCTGCGCAAGATCGATCTCAAGCTGAACCCTGAGAAGTGCGTCTTTGGCGTCCCGTCCGGCAAGCTTCTCGGGTTCTTTGTGTCACAACGTGGGATAGAGGCCAATCCGGACAAGATCAAAGCTATAGAGCAGATTGAAGCACCCAAGCGAATCAAGGATGTGCGTCGGCTTGCTGGTTGCATCGCTGCCATGGCCAGATTCATTTCCAAGTCTGCCGAGCGCGCCCTTCCCTTTTTCAAGGTCCTGAAAAAGGCGGGCCCAATGGAGTGGACGCCAGAAGCCAAAGCAGCATTGCAAGATTTGAAGAAGCACCTCTCCTCCGCGCCAATACTAGTTGCGCCTAGGCCACAGGAGCCGTTGCTGCTATACCTGGCGGCAACGAACCAGGTGGTCAGCGCCGCACTAGTGGCGCAGAGAGAGGTTGACGACGAGGTAATGGTAGCGACAGAGCCCGACACCACCAATGCAGAGACGACACAACCAGTTGAAGTGCCGCCGAAGAAGAAAATGATGTAGCACCCGGTCTACTTTGTTAGTTCCCTCCTGCATGAAGCTAGATCAAGATACTTCGGCGTGCAGAAACTGCTCTTCGGCCTTCTTATGGCCTCGAGGAAGCTGCGTCACTACTTCCAGGCACACGAGATCACTGTCGTCACTCGCCTCCCTCTGCAACAGATATTGCACAATCCAGATGCAACAGGAAGAATTGTGGAATGGGCACTGGAGCTGTCCAGCTTTGGCCTCAAGTTTGAAAGTACTTCGACGATTCAGAGTCGAGTCCTGGCGGAGTTCATTGTAGTATGGACCGCAACGCCTAACGAAGAAGCCCAAGAGACCGCTCTCCCCGGCAAGGAGGCAAGTTGCAGTTGGATCATGTACTTTGATGGAGCTTTCTCCTTACATGGCGCTGGGGCTGGCGTACTGCTTGTCGCGCCCACCGGAGAGCACCTCAAGTACGTGATCCAGATGCACTTCCCCAGGGAGGTGTCAACAAACAATACGGCAGAGTACGAAGGGCTGCTTGCCAGTCTTAGGATCGCGGCAGACCTCGGAATCAAGAAGCTCGTCGTCAGGGGCGACTCACAGCTCATCGTCAAGCAAGTCAACAAGGACTACCAGAGCCCGTTGATGAAGGCCTACATCGATGAAGTGAGAAAGTTGGAAGAGCATTTCGACGGTATACAGGCTGAATACATTCCCCGAGCGGAGAACGGTATCGCCGATTACCTGTCAAAACACGCTGCCCTCAAGCTACCTGTGGAACTAGGTACTTTTGTGCTCCAGCTAACTCAGCCATCCGTTGATCCATCAACAGAGCAGAACAAGAGGAGGAAATCAGGACCCGGCAAGTACTTTCCCGCCGAGCTCCCCGGAGCCACCGGCAAGGATGTTGCCGGGGACACTGAGCCCGCCACAGGACGGCTAGCTCCGGCGGAGCGTCAAGCTCTTGCCGTCAAGATAGCCACTCCTATAGCGGAGGAAATGCCTTTAGTCCTCGCCGTCGAGCCCCAGGCTCCAGCGTGGGCACATCATACCGTCCGATTCCTCCAAACAGGGGAACATCCTGAAGAGCGGGAAGAAGCGGAAAAAGTAGCCCGTCGCTCTACCATGTACCAGTTCGTCAATGACGTGCTGTACAGAAAGAGGCCGAATGGTGTGAAATTGAAGTGTATCCCTCGGGAGGAAGGACTGGAGTTTTGGCGGAGATACATGGAGGCATATGTGGGTCCCACATCGGGTCAAGGGCCCTTGCCGGCAAGGCATTTCGGCAAGGCTTCTTCTGGCCCACCACCCTCCAGGATGCAACGACACTAGTCACCAGGTGTGAAGCGTGTCAGTTCCATTCAAAGAAGCTTCATCAGCCAGCTCACGCCCTTCAAACCATTCCTCTCTCCTGGCCCTTCTCGGTCTGGGGGCTCGACATACTGGGCCCTTTCCCCCACACTGTCGGGGGCTTTGAGTACTTGTACGTTGCAATCGACAAGTTCACAAAGTGGCCGGAGGTGGAGGCAGTGAGGAAGGTCACAACTTAGTTAGCCGTCAAGTTCTTCAAGGGACTAGTGTGCCGTTTTGGTGTACCCAATAGGGTCATCACCGACAACGGCACACTGTTCACAAGCCGCACCTTCATGCAATATATCCAAGACCTCGGCAGCAAAGTCTGTTTCGCTTCCGTTGCTCACCCACGAAGCAATGGTCAAGCTGAGAGGGCAAACGCTGAAGTACTGCGAGGCTTAAGGACCAAGACCTTTGACAGGCTGCACAAGAGTGGAAGGCACTGGATTGATGAGTTGCCGACGGTTGTTTGGTCGATCAGGACGACGCCAAATCGAGCCACCGGCCAGACACCTTTTGCCTGGTATACGGGGCAGAAGCAGTTCTCCCCACTGAACTCATATACAGGTCACCTCGAGTGCTCGCTTATGATGAGCTTGAGCAAGAGCAACTGCGGCAAGATGACGCAATGCTCCTTGAGGAAGATCGTCTTCGGGCGGCTGTGAAAGCAGCATGCTACCAGCAAGCCTTGCGCCGCTACCATAGCCGCAAGGTTCATGCTCGAACCCTTGAGGAACGCGACCTTGTCCTTCGGCGCATTCAATCGGCCAAGAATTCCAACAAGTTGACGCCAAAGTGGGAAGGCCCTTATCGGGTAATACGAGTCACCAGGCCCGGCGCAGTCCGCCTGGAGACCGAAGATGCCGTTCCGATGAGTAACTCCTGGAACATTGAGCATCTTCGCAAGTTTTACCCGTGAGGCGCGGCTTGCCGGGACCCCCGGCAAGCCACCTTTTGTACAAGCATTGCCAATGATGCATGTAACCCTTTGTACAAAGCCAGACATAGACCCTGAGCATAAATAAATGAAGCGCTGGCGCCCTAAGTTATAGCATGCATGCTAGGTCGAGTCTCGTCCTTGGTTAGGGTTGATAGTGCTTAGCGGCAACTAACCCCTAGCTTAGAGGTCGAGTGTGCGTCTCTTTGCCGTTCTTTCGTATTCTTTGGTTCGCAGGACTCACAGGTATCCTTGTCGGATCACTTGAGGACGAAAAAGAGAAGAGGGACAGACCAGCATCTAGACCCCGGCAAGCCAGTATTGCCAGGGGCTGCAAGAGCAAAGATTCACCCACGGCAAACCAGAGTTGCCGGGGGCTACAGCTTCAGATAAGTTCTTCATCCCTTATCATGCATTCCCTTATGGACTGAGGTATGTGAAACCTCGTTTTTTCCTAAAACTACCGTGCTCCCCTAACTCTAGGCCCTAGGGCTCGTTCCTGGGTCTAGGTTTGGTAGTAGTCGCGACAATGAGAGGATGAAACAAGGAGCCTGAACCCACCTCATCCCTGCCTCCGCTAAAGGTGTGAGAAAGGTCGAGCCAAGTGAGGAGACGGCAAGGCCTGTTGCCGGGCAAGGAAATGTTTATCTTAAGGATATCAAGGATTTACTCCTTGTCGTGGGTTCTACCCACAAACAAATGACCCGGCAAGCATCCCTTTTTCATTAAAAACATTCCACTCAGGTACAGTCCATAGGGAATGAAAAACATGAATGATGGGATTACAAGTTTTAAATTCAGCTAAGGCCCGAAGGCTTACAAACTAAAAAGAGATAAGGTGCCCATAATCCCTTTCTTGTCCCTCTCCTCAGGAGGCAGGTCAAGGAGGAGAAAAGGGCAAAAGGGGCGCCTAGGCGAGCTACGGGTGGCAGAAGACACCAAGAGAACATCTCGGTGGCCGTCCGAAGGCTGGATGGTGATGGCGGCGCCGGAAGCAGAGCTCGAAGACGAGGCGGCAGGACGTCAGCACGCGTCGAAGGCGTCGGTGCCCGCGTACTCCGGCTTGACGGCCTTGCCGCCCGCCCTCTTCCTCTTCCGCAGCCTCCCAACGCCAGCTGCCCAAGGAGACGACCCGGAGAAGTTCAGGGAGCCGGCGACGCGGATGATGGGGTCGCCGGTACCGCACAGAGCGGCGCCCGACACCTAATCGGACCCGTCATCCTGCCGCCTACTATCCTCATCGTTGCTACCATTGTCCTCCTCGTCACTCCCGCCCGAGGAGGAGTCTTCACTATCAGAAGAGCTCTCCACGCAACACCTTGCACGGGTCCCAAAGCACCCGAAGACCTTGACGGAGAGAAGGCCACCCTCCATCAGCTTAAAATGGAGAGTGAGCCCCTCCGTCAAGCGGTGGATATGGGCAAACGTCTTCCATCCCCGACGGAGATACATCACGTGAGGGGCGGGGAAATCGACACGGGCCCGCGTGCCACTGATCGCGCAGCCCCTCATGTGCAGCCACAACGACTCCAGTGGATCCAGCTCCATCTCCCACGCGAATGGAGTCGGGAGACGAAGGTGACGGCGAGGCGGCCGGCGTAGCCTGACGAAGAACTCGCAAGGGTCATCCCCAACGTGGTCCTCCACGGGGGGAAGAACTGCTGGCGGAGGCGAGGCCGGCGCGCCGCCCCGTCCTCCTCTTCCCCGAGCGCCTCGGCCTCGCCCATGGCCTCGCCCCTCCCCCTTACACTCGCGGCTGGCTCTGCCACCGCGGGTACTGGAGAAGGAGGGACGCGTTGTCGAGCGGCGACCCTCGCCGCCACCGTTGAAGGACCAGGATTCCCTCTCTCCATGACGGATGGAAGGGGGGAGTAGAAGCTGAAGGAAGGAGGAGATGAAGGAATGCGGGACACCATCCCCCCTCCCGCTCTTTATAAAGGAACGGGGTGGGGGCTCGGCCGCCCCGCTCAGCCAATCAAGACGCGGAAGGCGCAGGGAACTGGGATCGACCCGCCGCCCCAGTCCGCGGCGGCCCGGTTTCCCGCCTCCACCGTTCACCACCCCAAGCGCATGAGAGCCACGTGGCAGGCGTGCAGGACCGAGGCGACGGGTGAGGCGACCTCTCCCCACCCCGTGATCGTGGGGAGTGGACGCCTTGAAGACCACGCCTCGACCCCGTTCAGTAAATGGGCCGCGCCTCCATGCCTCCCTCCGTTTATGGGAAGGCGCAAAACACCCCCTTTACTACAACGTGATGCATGCATGCAGAGCTCAGCCCCACGCATGCCGCCCACGTCACACACGCCTCCCCACGCGCCGCCACGCGCGGGAAGCATGGGAAGCACAACACGCGAAGAGACTTATCGCGGTAAAAACCACCCCGCCTGCCCGCGCACCATTTTGGGCCTAGCCCAACGACGCGATTGCGCTTACGTGTGGCCCAGGCCCGGGGGCTCCTGTCGGTGTACAAAAAGAGGGGTACACTTTTTGTACCCCTATAACTGTGCATGGGCAGTCTGAGCCACGGGCACCACCACACTAAGCAAGGCAAGGGAGGTGAGGCAAGGTAAGGCCGAAGCTCAGGAGAAGCAGAACGACGCCAAGACCAAGACCACAAAGAGCAAAGGGGACGAAGCAGACTCCCCCCGGCAAGATCCTTGCCGGGAGGCGGTTTTAGCAAACCCGGCAAGACCCTTGCCATGGCAGCTCGCCCCACACCTACGGAGTGAGTCACCCTTGAGTCCACTACCCCCATGGGGCACGGATTCGGGAGACATCCCCGTGGTGGCATGCAGATCTTTGTGAAGACATTCGAGATCAGATACACCCTTCAGAAGATGATGATCCTTGGCGGGATCCCAGCCAAGGAGGACCACAAGCCCCCCAGCAAGAGCCTTGCCGGGGATGACAGCAGGCGCCACGGCAAGACCCTTGCCGGTGCCCCGGCAAGGCCCTTGCCAAGAACACCCGTTGGGCCGCCATCAGGCCCACGCCAGTCAAACCTCCACCGCCATTTGCATGCAGCTGCCAACCCAACCAGCTGGGCAGGCACCTGCGTGGCGGCATGCAGATCTTCGTGGAGACCCACCACTGCACCACCTCAGCTGCCTGCCTGCCTACATGGCACCGCGGGCGCCGCTGGCCAGGGTGCGTGTCGATGCGAGAGGGAGCGGCGACGGATGAGACAGGGCTCTCCCCCGTCCCCGATAAAGCAAGGACACCTGGGCAAGACGCATCAAATGCGCCTTGTCATGTAATGCGAGGGATAACCTCACATCACTGTTCCCTTTCCACCTCCTGGTGCTACTGTGGCACCCCCTTTCCTATAAAAGGAGGCCCGAGGCGACCAGGAGGAGGATTCGGCTTTTTGGAGCTCCTCACGCCCCATAGCTAGCTCAAGAACACAGATATACAATCCACCAAAGCAGGAGTAGGGTTTTACGCATCCCCGCGGCTCGAACCTGGATAAACGAACCGTGTGCTATCTGTTTGATCCGCTCTTCTCACGACCCCGCGCCCCGCAACCGTAGTAGGGATTCTTGTGATCCCATAGGTGTCGTTCCCACCGACAACGATAGATCCCCTATACTTGTGGGTCATCAAGACTCTTTTCTGGCGCCGTTGCCGGGGAGTGAAGCGCCTTTGGTAAGTGGAATCTGGTAAGGAAAAATTTATATAGTGTGCTGAAATTTACTGTCACTTGTTACTATGGAAAGTAATCCTTTGAGGGGCTTGTTCGGGGTATCTTCACCCTGACCAGTAGAGCAAAGAGTTGCTCCTCAACCTACTGAACCTACTGAAAATATTTACGTTGAATTTCCTTTGGGTATGATAGAGAAACTCCTGGCTAATCCTTTTACAGGAGATGGAACATTACATCCCGATTTGCACCTAATCTATGTGGATGAAGTTTGTGGATTATTTAAGCTTGCAGGTATGCCCGACGATGTTATCAAGAAGAAGGTCTTCCCTTTATATTTGAAGGGAAAGGCATTGACATGGTTTAGGCTATGCGATGATATTGGATCATGGAACTACAACCGATTGAAATTGGAATTTCATCAGAAATTTTATCCTATGCATCTGGTTCAACGTGATCGTAATTATATATATAATTTTTGGCCTGGCGAAGGAGAAAGTATCGCTCAAGCTTGGGGGAGGCTTAAGTCAATGTTATATTCATGCCCCAATCATGAGATCTCAAGAGAAATTATTATTCAAAAATTTATGCTCGGCTTTCTCTCAATAATCGCTCCATGCTCGATACTTCTTGTACCGGTTCTTTTATGATGAAGACTATTGAATTCAGATGGGATTTATTGGAAAGAATTAAACGCAACTCTGAAGATAGGGAACTCGACGAAGGTAAGGAGTCAGGTATAACACCTAAGTTTGAGCTCTATCCATCCATGTCTTTGTTTGCAATTATGGAGCACCCTAGCTTGACTCAATCAAGCTCTACTTTTGCTATAAAATGTTCCTGGCAGATTCTTTACGTGTTAATCCATTTTGCCAAGGTTGTTGAAGTTGATCCATGCATGCTATGAGATTGTTCTTACCATGGTTAGCTTAATTATCATGTCTACTTGCTGGGTGTATGCTTAGCATGTCATGCAATGCCTTGTGGTGAGTGCATCGAGCTCGCAAACATGCCTAGTATTTCTGTTGATGCCATGTCCAGTTTTCTGCTAAGTCTGAATCTGTTAACGAAACTTGCTATGTTCACATGGTAGCCATTGTATTTTCTGATCCCTTTTGGCTTATGGTCAGTAAGGGACTTTTGTTGTATGCTTTGAGTAGCTTCATGCCATGCGTTGCTTTGCCATGATATGTTCCTGTAGCATGTTGTTATCTTGCTCTAAACATTGCTTCGTGATGTTAAATCCTGCCATATTGTTATTTTCACCAAGTCTGTAACCTGATATCTCTTGCACTTTTGCCATGCTTGTTTGAACCTGCTACTGAGTGAATTAGCCGTAGCTCAGTGTTCATCTTTTGTCAAGCATCTTGAGTGCATCACTGCCATGTGCTTTGTTGTTATGTAAGAGTGCAGTAGCTTATTGTTCTTGATGCATTTAGATGGCCTCGTGCTGTTAATCGCAGCTTTGCGCCATTATTGTTTTGCTTGCCATTTGCAAACCATGCATCCGTTCCCGGTGATCTTTATATCGGTATCGACCGAAATCAACTCATCCTTCCAGCGGCACTCTTGGTTTTCCAAGTTGAGGCCTGGTTCAATCTTTTCCTTCCGGAGCTCGCATATGCATTGCATTTCACATCCCGCATATCATGCCATGTTTTGCATCATGTTGCTTACGCATTGCACCGTGGTTGATTGTTGTTCCCTTTGCTTGTGTTCTTTCTTTGGGTAGAGCCGGGAGACGAGTTCATGTTCGAGGAACCATTGAGTATGCTTACAAGGTTCAAGCTTTCGTCTACTCGGGGAACTTTGCAGGCAAGATGACCATACCCTCGAAATCACTTCTATCTTTGCTTGCTAGTTGCTCGCTCTTTTGCTATGCCTATGTTGTGATACCTACCACATGCTTTACCATGCCTCCCATATTGCCATGTTAAACCTCTAACCCACCTTGTCCTAGCAAACCGTTGTTTGGCTATGTTACTGCTTTGGTCAGCCCCTCTTATAGCGTTGTTAGTTGCAGGTGAAGATGGAGTTTGTTCCATGTTGGAACATGGATTTTTGTTGGGATATCACAATATCTCTTATTATATTAATGCATCTATATACTTGGTAAAGGGTGGAAGGCTCGGCCTTATGCCTGGTGTTTTGTTCCACTCTTGCCGCCCTAGTTTCTGTCATACCGGTGTTATGTTCCTTGATTTTGTGTTCCTTACACGGTTGGGTTATAATGGGAACCCCTTGACAGTTCGCCTTGAATAAAACTCCTCCAGCAAGACCCAACCTTGGTTTTACATTTGCACTAACAACCTAGCCTTTTTCCCTTGGGTTTCCGGAGCCCGAGGGTCATCTTTATTTTAACCCCCCGGGCCAGTGCTCCTCTGAGTGTTGGTCCGAACCGAGTAGACTGCGGGGCCACCTCGGGGCAACTTGAGGGTTGGTTTTACTCGTAGGATGTCTCATACAAGTGTGCCCTGAGAACGAGATATGTGCAGCTCCTATCGGGATTTGTCGGCACATTCGAGCGGCTTTGCTGGTTTAGTTTTACCATTGTCGTGAGTCTGATTGGATTATCTTGGGAGAAGGAATATCCTTCGTTGACCGTGAGAGCTTGTGATGGGCTAAGTTGGGACTCCCCTGTAGGGTTTTGAACTTTCAAAAGTCGTGCCCGCGGTTATGGGAAGATGGGAATTTGTTAATGTTCGGTTGTAGAGAACTTGACACTTAATTTAATTAAAATGCATCAATCGCGTGTGTAGCCATGATGGTCTCTTTCCGGTGGAGTTCGGGAAGTGAACACTGCGTTGGAATTATGCTTGAACGTAACTAGTTTCAAGATCAATTCTTGATCACTTCTAGTTCACGACCGTGCTTTCCTTCTCTTCTCGCTCTCATTTGCATAAGTTAGCCACCATATATGCTAGTGCTTGCTGCAGCTCCACCTCACTACCTTTCCCTACCCATAAGCTTAAATAGTCTTGATCGCGAGGGTGTGAGATTGCTGAGTCCCGGTGACTCACAGATTACTTCCAAAACCAGTTGCAGGTGCCGTGGATATCGTGCAGGTGACACAACCGAGCTCAAGGAGGAGCTCGATGAAGATCTTGTTCATTGTGTTGTTTCGTTTCAGTTGATCAGTAGTGGAGCCCAGTCGGGGTGATCGGGGATCTTTTGCATTAGGGGTAGTCTTCTTTTATTTTGGTTCCGTAGTCGGACCTTGATTGTATCTGAATGATGTAATGCCTTATTCATGTATCGTGTGAAGTGGCGATTGTAAGCCAACTCTGTACCTCTTTCTTATTCAGTACATGGGATGTGTAAAGATTACCCCTCTTGCGACATTGCCTACAATGCGGTTATGCCTCTAAGTCGTGCTCCGACACGTGGGAGATATAGCCGCATCGTGGGTATTACAAGTTGGTATCAGAGCCTTCCTCGACTTAGGAGCCCCCTGCTTGATCGAATCGCTGGTGTTGTTGAGTCTAGAAAAATGTTTTGAGTCTTTTAGGATTATATATATCGGAGAGTAGGATTCTTTTTACTCCTCAGTTCCTTTGTCGCTCTGGTGAGGCATCCTGACGTAGAGATTTGACTCTTCTCTTCTCAAATTTCACTATTTTTTTAGGATCACGCGGGTATCTTGGAATCGTTCCGATGGTTTTTGACGGGAACATTGTTGGTGCCTCCTGACATTTAGGGGTTGTGGCAGTGTCCCGAGGAGTTGAGCTCCGAGGTGTCGTCGTCACAATTTTATCGTTGCAGTCCTGGAATACCCGAGTTTCGCCAACATCGAAAATCTCTTTTATGTAGTTGTTGGTGAGATAACCTCGACGCCACCCAGTACTGGGGCGGGAGTTCGGGAGTATTGCCATAACTCGTATAACAGATGCTTTTCGAAGGTTGAGGTAAATGATTTCCGAAGGTTTCTTGGTTATGTGTTGAAGGATGGATACAGCTTGATGTAGGATTTGCTAGTTTTGGGTGAGATATTATGCTTCCCCTATATCCCCAACTCCTGATTGCATAACCGGAAAGTTTCAGGAGTTTATAAGTGGGAATTCAAGTAGCTCCTAGGATATCTTTCCGACAAATGTGTGATATGAAATTGGGGTTCGACGTCTAGTGGTCCGCCCATTCACGGTTGGTTTTACAGTGGTCTCGTTGTGTCTTAAAGAGTCCTTGGCTATGCTGACTCGGGGACGCTTCGTATGTCATGTGCACTGCCTTGTACATGATGGTGTTGTACGATCAAGCCCATGTGAGCCCCACCACGAAAACTTCGGACGAAATCTCTATCATATGTTTGTTCTGGCTTATTCTGCAAGCCAATCCTTTGTTTTGTTTTCAGTTGTGGTATTTGAGTTGCTTCAATGTAAAGTGTTGATTCCATACCATTCCTAAGCGGTGTTCTCATATTTCTATGTGAATACTAATGCTTCTTGATCATCGAGATTGTTTTGTCAATCCTTTTCAACCGGTGTCTTTCTCTTCAAGTGGATCCGATCATTTCAACATCAGCAAGATCAATTATCAGTTCTTCTCAATGGTGTTCATTTCATTCGTCCCAAGCTGCTTTTGTTTTCCCACCCTCCCACCCTTTTTTCTTCAAGGACTCAGACTTCTTAATCAAGTATCCATTTTATTGATGGAAAGTCTCTCCATCCTTCTCGGTCAATGTTCTTACCCGGTGTTTCTTATGAAGATTCTATCGGAGCTTCTAGTTATCATTCTTCGTTCTCTTTTCTTCTCCGGTGGATCCAATTCAAGCTTTGTTGATCATATCCTTTCCTCGTTTTAAATGTCTTCTCTTGCCGGTGCACCTCTCAATCATCCATTTCTCACTATTCAATTGTTCCGGAGTGCTCAAGGTATCTCGAAGATTCGTGTTTTCACTCTGCATTCATTCTAGCTCTTTCGAGGTGGTTATCTCATTCAAGTCATTTAATTCAACCGGTGTAATATCTATTTTCAAGCTATCGTTCAACGGTGTTTTCTCTTGAGTGAGCCCTAACCCACAGGCCTTTTCCCCAGGATCTTAACTGACTCTTCTTATTTTTCCGGAGCTACTCTCAAATTCATTATCCAAGTTTGACGTAAGGATGAATTTTCATCAGTCAATTGCCGTCTCCAATATCGCTTTCAAATTGTATTCATTGTTGATTCAACCTTTATATTCTTCGTCATCCTGGAGTATCTCAACAATTCATGGTGGTGTTTCTCGTCATCATTCTCGAATTTTGAAGACCGAAGAAGAGTTTTTCCTCGATATCTTATCCGTTCTCTCAAAGATGCGTGATTCTAGTTTGTCGCCATCCTCTCATAATTTTTTTCGATCGCGAGAATTCTTTTCATCCATCCGGAGCATTTCAGGAGGTGTTTTCGTTTTTTCTTGATCATCCAAAGGCCATCATTTCAGAAGATTTATTCATTCTCAGCTTTCAGCTCTCGTTCAAAATCTAACCGGTGCATCATTCAAGTATTCTCTTATCAGCTCGTGATCTCTTTGTTCTCATGTATCTAAATCTTAGCAAGCATCTTCGTTCATTTGCTAATTCTTCCCGGTGTTTCTTTATATTTTCTTCGTCCATTTTCAATTCTTACTTGTGATTCATCCCTTTACTTCATTCGTTTTTCAATTCTTACGGTGGTTCGTTCAAGATTTCTCTTGCTTCGTTATCATATCAATTCATTCATTGTTTCCAAATCCTACCGGTGGTTCGTAGAAGACCTTCCCAAGTTGACGCTATATCTATCTTAATCCTTTTCAAAGAGAATAAGTAGTATGCCAAATCCATTGTTTGTCATCAATCTAATTGGTGAAGGATGAGCATAACATAATTCTTATTCTGGATTCACCCAAATGATTAATTCTTTATTCCAGAGGCTCATCAAATTCTCGGTTTGACATGCTTTATCTTTTATTTCGGAGTTCCAAGCTTCCACTTTATCTCATTGCAAAGCTTCATATAATCTTTGCAAGGCTTCAACCTTTATTCTTTTCATCCTTCATTTCGTTTGATCATTCTTTTGTTACCAGAGTTCTTCATGGAGGCTCTACATGTTGGTTCATCAAGGACGTATTTCCTTCTCGAAGCGTTCATCGAGATTCTTTTAAGAGGAGCTCAAGTTTTCTTCATCTTGTAATCCGGAGTGCAATTGTTCTCCCTTATCTTTTGAGATGGTGTTATGTCTTTCTTGACAATTTCCCTTCGTGTTTCATGATTCGCAAGTTGTCAAGAATGAGATAGTTAAACCCATCAATTTCTTCGAGCATGATCTCTTCTCAATCCAATCAATCTCCTCGTTGGAACGATCTTGAGTTATATTTCACCTAAAGCTTTCCCTAAGGATTGTTGCTATTTATGGTGCTTATAAATGATCCAAGTTCTTCATTTATCCTCCGGGTGAAATAAGTTTCTCGTCTCCTTGTTCATATCCATCCAATTCTTTTCCCGTGAGTGGCAGGTTGTCACCTCATAATTAGAGATGTATTCCATAAGACCATATCAAGCTTAGTCTTTTCGTTGTTGGTTCTCCAACAACTCCGTTCTAGCCTTTGTTGTAAGCGTGCTCTCTCAAGATCTTGTTTCCCTTTGTTCATTCCATTCCATTCTTACTTTTGTTCCGGAGGCATTGTGATGTTGCTCTCTTCAACCCATCTTTTTGTTTTGTCAAGATCATGTTCTTTCCTTTGCTTATCCATTTAACCGAAGTGTTGTGTCCCCTGCTCAAGTTCTTTTCACCTTATCAAGTCTTGCATCTCTTTCAACCGGAGTGTTGTCCGAATTTGTTCTTCCTTGTTCCTTGTTCCTAACAGAGTGTTTCAACTTTGTTCATCTTCATTGTATTCTTTCTTTCAATTTGTTTAACCTCGCAAGGTTCTTTGGTTTCACTCGTTTGTCAAAGAAGCAACTTAGTTTTACCTCTTCTCTTTCTCTTCCGTTTTCCCCTCGGTGCCATTCTAGATCTCGGGACAAGATCCTCTCGTAGTGGTGGAGTGTTGTAACGCCTCGAGACCGATGCGCCAGGTGTCTTCCAGTTATTTGCTGTTGTTGCCTTGTCATTTGCTTGCGTGTCATGCATTTCATATCATGTCATCATGTGCATTGCATTTGCATACATGTTCGTCTCATGCATCCAAGCATTTTCCCCATTGTCCGTTTTGCAATCCGGCGCTCCTATGCCCTCCGGTGTTCCCTTTTTGCCTCTTTTCGTGTGCCGGTGTTCAATGTTCTCGGATTGGATCGAGACTTGCCAAGCGGCCTTGGTTTGCTACCGGTAGACCGCCTATCAAGTTTCGTGCCATTTGGACTTCGTTTGATACTCCAACGGTTAACCGAGGAACCGAAAAGGCCTCGTATGTGTTGCAGCCCAACACCCTTTCAAAGTGGCCCAAATCCCATCCAAACCTCCTCCATCATCTCGGTCATTCGATCACGATCGCGTGGCCGAAAACCGCACCTCATTTGGACTCTCCTAGCTCCCTCTACCTATAAATATGTGCTCTCCTCCGAAAATTCCGCGCAGATCAAACCCTAAAAATTCCCCTCTCGCCCGCCGGACATGTCCGTCCCAGAGCGGACGAAATCGCGCCGCCGCCCCGGGCAAATCGGCGTCCGCCACGTCGCCCCTACCACGGCCCGCTCGGCCCACGGCCGGCCCGCCCCGGGCAACGCCGGGCCCGCCAGCCCTGCCGCCTCCTACTCCACTGCG
>NC_041382.1:472376909-472385282 GCF_002162155.2 Triticum dicoccoides | reverse complement strand
CCGCCCGGCGTGCTCCGCCGCCCTCCGCCGCCTTATCGTCGCCGCCACCGCTCCGGCGACCGGCACCGCGCCCCGTCGACCGCGCCCTCCCTCCGGCCATCGTCGTCTTCTCCGGCGAGATCCGATGGATCGGGAAGAGATCCACCGGGATCTCATCCAAACGCCGCGCCCCGCGCCTGGACCGCTCCGTCCCGCTCGCCCTCATCCCGTGTTGACTTTCCGCGAGGTCTAAATTTCACTAAGTCCCCGAAGTTTCGAGATTCATGTGCCCATGTTCATCATGCCATAACTTCCCGTGTGATGCTTTGCGTGCATGAGATATCAAATTATTCGTCTTGATGTCCTCTTCATTTCATTCCATTGCATCATGCTTGTTTGAGTCCATCTTGTTGCCCTAATTGCTGTTGCAAGAGTGCTATGTAATGTTAGTTTCTGATTCTTATCAGTTTATGAGCATTTGTCATTTTTGCCATGTTTAATGTGTGCCTCCTATGAGTATGAGCTCTACATGTGTTTTGTTATATGCCATGCCATCTTTATAGGGGTGTATGCCATGTATTTTTGTGATCAATGTGGTGTCTAGCACAAGCATGCAAAGTAGCTCTCGTGATGTTGCTGATTTCAGGGACTTAGAATTCTTCTAAGTCTTTTCCCTGATGTTATTTTTTATGCCATGTATTCTTGTTGCTACAGAGTGATCCATGCCTCTTTTGAGCATGTTCAGTAAGGATGTTTTTGAGCTCTATCCATCCATGTCTTTGTTTGCAATTATGGAGCACCCTAGCTTGACCCAATCGAGCTCTACTTTTGCTATAAAATGTTCCTGGCAGATTCTTTACGTGTTAATCAATTTTGCCAAGGTTGTTGAAGTTGATCCATGCATGCTATGAGATTGTTCTTGCCATGGTTAGCTTAATTATCATGTCTACTTGCCGGGTGTATGCTTAGCTTGTCATGCAATGCCTTGTGGTGAGTGCATCGAGCTCGCAAACATGCGTACGTATTTCTGTTCATGCCATGTCCAGTTTTCTGCTAAGTCTGAAATTGTTACCGAAACTTGCTATGTTCACATGGTTGCCATTGTATTTTCTGATCCCTTTTGGCTTATGGTCAGTAAGGGACTTTTGTTGTATGCTTTGAGTAGCTTCATGCCATGCCTTGTTTTGCCATGATATGTTCCTGTAGCATGTTGTTATCTTGCTCTAAACATTGCTTCCTGATGTTAAATCCTACCATGTTGTTATTTTCACTAAGTCTGTAACCTGATATCTTTTGCACTTTTGCCATGCTTGTTTGAACCTGCTATTGAGTGAATTAGCCGTAGCTTAGTGTTCATCTTTTGTCAAGCATCTTGAGTGCATCACTGCCATGTGCTTTGTTGTTATGTTAGAGTGCAGTAGCTTGTTGTTCTTGATGCATTTAGATGGCCTCATGATGTTAATCGCAGCTTTGCGCCATTATTGTTTTGCTTCCCATTTGCAAACCGTGCATCCGTTCCCGGTGATCTTTATATCGATTTCGACCGAAATCAACTCATCTTTCTAGCGGCACTCTTGGTTTTACAAGTTGAGGCCTGGTTCAATCTTTTCCTTCTGGAGCTCGCATATGCATTACATTTCACATCCCGCATATCATGCCATGTTTTGCATCATGTTGCTTGCGCATTGCACCGTCATTGATTGTTGTTCCCTTTGCTTGTGTTCTTGCTTTGAGTAGAGCCGTGAGACGAGTTCGTGTTCGAGGAACTGTTGAGTACGCTTACAAGGTTCAAGCTTTCGTCTACTCGGGGAACTTTGCAGGCAAGATGACCATACCCTCGAAATCACTTCTATCTTTGCTTGCTAGTTGCTCGCTCTTTTGCTATGCCTATGCTGCGATACCTACCACATGCTTTACCATGCCTCCCATATTGCCATGTCAAACCTCTAACCCACCTTGTCCTAGCAAACCGTTGTTTGGCTATGTTACTACTTTGGTCAGCCCCTCTTATAGCGTTGTTAGTTGCAGGTGAAGATGGAGTTTGTTCCATGTTGGAACATGGATTTTTGTTGGGATATCACAATATCTCTTATTATATTAATGCATCTATATACTTGGTAAAGGGTGGAAGGCTCGGCCTTATGCCTGGTGTTTTGTTCCACTCTTGCCGCCCTAGTTTCTGTCATACCGGTGTTATGTTCCTTGATTTTGCGTTCTTTACACGGTTGGGTTATAATGGGAACCCCTTGACAGTTCGCCTTGAATAAAACTCCTCCAGTAAGGCCCAACCTTGGTTTTACATTTACACTAACAACCTAGCCTTTTTCCCTTGGGTTTCCGGAGCCCGAGGGTCATCTTTATTTTAACCCCCTGGGCCAGTGCTCCTCTGAGTGTTGGTCCGAACCGAGTAGACTGCGGGGCCACCTCGGGGCAATTTGAGGGTTGATTTTACTCGTAGGATGTCTCATCCGAGTGTGCCCTGAGAATGAGATATGTGCAGCTCCTATCGGGATTTGTCGACACATTCGGGCGGCTTTGCTGGTTTAGTTTTACCATTATCGAGATGTCTCGTAACCGGGATTCCGAGTCTGGTCAAATTGTCTTGGGAGAAGGAATATCCTTCGTTGACCGTGAGAGCTTGTGATGGGCTAAGTTGGGACTCCCCTGCAGGGTTTTGAACTTTCGAAAGTCGTGCCCGCGGTTATGGGCAGATGGGAATTTGTTAATGTCCGGTTGTAGAGAACTTGACACTTAATTTAATTAAAATGCATCAACCGCGTGTGTAGCCGTGATGGTCTCTTTCCGGCGGAGTCCGGGAAGTGAACACGGCATTGGAGTTATGCTTGAACGTAAGTAGTTTCAGGATCACTTCTTGATCACTTCTAGTTCACGACCATGCTTTGCTTCTCTTCTCGCTCTCATTTGCGTAAGTTAGCCACCATATATGCTAGTGCTTGCTGCAGCTCCTACCTTTTCCTTCCCATAAGCTTAAATAGTCTTGATCACGAGGGTGTGAGATTGCTGAGTCCCCGTGACTCACTGATTACTTCCAAAACCAGTTGCAGGTGCCGTGGATACCGTGCAGGTGATGCAACCGAGCTCAAGGAGGAGCTCGATGAAGATCTTGTTCATTGTGTTGTTTCGTTTCAGTTGATCAGTAGTGGAGCCCAGTCGGGGCGATCGGGGATCTTTTGCATTAGGGGCAGTCTTCTTTTATTTTGGTTCCGTAGTCGGACCTTAATTGTATCTGAATGATGTAATGCTTTATTCATGTATTCTGTGAACTGGCGATTGTAAGCCAACTCTGTACCTCTTTCTTATTCAGTACATGGGATGTGTAAATATTACCCCTCTTGCAACATTGCCTACAATGCGGTTATGCCTCTAAGTCGTGCTCCGACACGTGGGAGATATAGCCGCATTGTGGGTGTTACATAACCCACAATCAAAGAATCAACGTTATGATAAGAGAGACTTCGTTGCTAGGAAGCATGGTAAAGAAAGAGAACATGGGTTTAGAAACCCATGCCTTTTCCTCCTAAACCATCCAAGAAAAAGGATGATGGGGATTTTGAGCGCTTTGCTGAAATGATTAGACCTATCTTTTCCCGTATGCGTTTGACTGATATGCTTAAAATGAATCCTTATGCTAAATACATGAAAGATATAGTTACTAATAAGAGAAGGATACCGGAAGCTAAAATTTCCACCATGCTTGCTAATTATACTTTTATGGGTGGAATACCAAAGAAACTTGGAGATCTAGGAGTACCAACTATACCATGCTCCATTAAAAGAAACTATGTTAAATCTGCTTTATGTGATCTTGGAGCCGGTGTTAGTGTTATGCCTCTCTCTTTATATCGTAGACTTGATTTGAATAAGTTGACACCTACTGAAATATCTTTGCAAATGGCTGACAAATCAACTGCTATACCTGTCTGTATTTGTGAGGATGTGCCTGTTGTGGTTGCAAATGTTACTATTTTAATGAACTTTGTTATTCTTGATATTCCCGAGGACGATAGTATGTCTATTATTCTTGGAAGACCCTTTTTCAATACTACAGGGGCTGTTATTTATTGCACCAAAGGCCATGTCACTTTTCATGTTAATGGTAATGAGCATACAGTACACTTTTCGAGGAAACAACCTCAAGTCCACAGTATCAATTCTATTGGAAAATTTTCAACAATTACTATTGGAGGTTTTGAATTTCCTCTTCCTACTGTCAAGAAGGAATATGATATTATTATTGTTGGGGACATGCATATCCCCGTTGAGGTAACCTAGTCTTATTTGAAAATTCTCCGGTTTCATGTTATTCGAAATGAGTTTGTTAACAAGACCTGATCAACCTTGTTAGTGGATTCCTTTTGATGAGCATGAGATGGATGAAGTTAGAAAACACAACTCTATGTACCTCTTTTTACTTTCTGTTATTTGTATTAAATAAAGCAAAAAATAGTAAATTCTATCAGTTTTCTGAATTATCCATGCAGTAAAAATTACCCCGAAATTAAAAGTTCTCCAAATACCCTGAAAATTAAATATAATTTTTACTAGAATATTTGAGAATATATGACACTGAAAACACACCAGGGGAGCAAGCACCTGGCCACGAGGGTCCAGGGCGTGCCCCCTGCCTCATGGGCCCCTGGTGGCTCCCCTCCACTTATTCCAGCTACCACACACTCCTTCTTCCTCCCAAAAAAATCACCATCCACCTCAAGCACGAGTTCTAGCTCATCTTGCTGCCATTTTCGATCTCCTAGCTCAAAGCTCCATTCACAAAACTGCTTTGGGGGATTGTTCTTTGGTATGTGACTCCTCCAATGGCCCAATTAGTTTTTGTTCTAGTGCTTTATTTATTGCAAATTTTTGCTGCTTTGGTGACCCTGTTCTTCAGCTTGCATGCCAAATTTATATGGTCCCAAGTAGTTCTAATGCATCATATAGTCTCTAGGCACTTGTAGGAGTAGTTGCTATCAATATTGTTGAGTTTGGCTCACTTTTATTTTGAGTTACTAAAAATTTCCTTCATAGGAAGAAATATGTTTAGGAAAATGTACCAAGGTGGTTCTTCAAGGAAGCAAGGACCCAGACCCGCAATACGCGATGCAGACGATGAACCACCGAGGGACGCTCAAGTGCGGCCTTGTGAATGGCCGTCAGAGGATTTCATGGTCCAAGCAGGAATTAAATAGGAATTTGATGCATATGTGTGTAATGCTGAACTCGAGGGCTTCATACTAGATAAGTGCCCTCAATACTATCACCTAACTGATTCCTTTGTGAGAAGGTTCAAATGTTCATCTTCACGTAATTCTCACACTGTCCTATTTGATCTTTATGATAAATCTTATACCATGGACTTAGAAGATTTTAACACTGCTTGTAAACTTCCATAGTGGGGTAATGTTAGTGAACCTCGCAAATCTTAATATAGAGACTTTCTTGCTAGTATAACTGTGGGGGAATCTAGGGAAATCACGCAAGCTACCATAGGGAGCATTCATTTTCCTGCTATACATTATTTTGCTCTCTTCATACGAAGGTGCATAAATGGTAAAGATGAAGCATGTCACATGTGTGTACCTGATCTTAGCGTTCTTAGGAGCGCAGTTTTAGGAGATAAACAATACAACTTGGGGGCTATTGTTGCACGTAGGTTGCATAATAATCGTATTCATGGAGATTTCTTTGGTGGAATTTATGCAACTCGTATAGCTAACTTTCTTGAGATACCCATATGTGGAGATGATATTGATGAGTTGCCTCCTTCTTATCTAGATTATGACGGTATGGTTCGTCATCAGTTTGTTGAGAGGAATGATCAGTTCCTCCAGTACCGACTAATCTTTGACAGATGACGCACCTACCACGCCACTCTCCCTGCTCCTACTTTCTTTGACTTTCAGGCAAAGGGGAGATATGTTATAACCAGGGAGGAGGCGACCAAGTACGAGAGGAGGGCAGAGACAGCTCGCCTCCAAGCTGCAGCTCATCAGGCAATTGCCGCTGCTTCTTAGTACGACCCCGGTTACAACTTTGGATATCCACCAGGCCAGCCGTGGCAATAGACCAACTTAGGCCAAAAGCCTAAGCTTGGGGGAGTACATATCTCTCACCAACATTACATTCCTGTTCACACACTCATGCTAGTTGTCGGTGCTCATACTCTTTCACTGTAATATCCATGCTTGTTTATTTTTGTTTTTATGCTTTCTTCTTGTGTGTTTAATAAATCTTAAGAAAAACAAAAAAAATAGTTGTAGCTTTTAGCTAGTTTACTTTCCATGCATGTAGTTGTAGAAATTAAAAAGAAAACCCAAACAGATTTCTCGTTCTTCTTTTGCTTGCTGGGAGCTTTCCCGTGTAAATAGTTCTGTTTCTTTTCTTTTTCTTTGGGGGTCGAGAGGAGAAGACCATAATGAAAATGTTGAGTGGCTCTTATATGCATTATTGTTGATCTAACAAAGAGCCCATATTACCTTGTCTTCTCTCTTCAATTGAATGCTTGCAGACTCCAGCCTAGTCCAATGCACGTGCACTATTATTATTATCCACACTATTCGGTCGTGCAAGTGAAAGGCAATAATGATGATTATATGATGAACTTATTGAGATGAGAAAAGTTGGTATGAAGTCGACCTCTCTTGTTTTTGTAAATACGATTAGTTCATCGTTCCTGATTCAGCCTATTATGAAAGAAACATGTTTGCAATGACAATTAGAGATTGTAGTTGCTTATGCCATGCTTAATTAGCTAGGAGCTTATAATGGTTTACCTTGCATGCCATCATGCTATTAAAATGGTTGTGATGTGGTATGATAGGGTGGTATCCTCTTTTGAACGATTCGAGTGGCTTGACTTGGCACATGTTCACGCATGTAGTTGAAACAAAATCAACATAGCCTCTACGATATTTATGTTCATGGTAAATTATATCCTACTCATGCTTGCATTCAGTGTTGATTAATTTTAATGCATGTTCATGACTGTTGTCGCTCTCTAGCTGGTCGCTTCCCAGTCTTTTTCTAGCCTTCACTTGTACTAAGAGGGAATACTGCTTGTGCATCCAATTCCATAAACCCCAAAGTTGTTCCATATGAGTCCACCATACCTAACTATATACGGTATCTACCTGCCGTTCCAAGTAAATTTGTATGTGCCAAACTCTAAACCTTCATGTAAGCATTATGTTTTGTATGCTTGAATAGCTCATGTATCAACTACGGATGTTTGTATCTTCCATGCTAGGTGGGTTATTCTCAAGAGGAGTGGACTCCGCTCCTCACTCATGAGAAAATGGCTGGTCACCGGGATGCCCAGTCCCATGCTTTATGCAAATCAAATCAAGATAACTGCAAACAAAACTCCCCCGAGACTCTTGTTAGTTGGAGGCACTCATTGTTTCGGGCGAGCCATGGATTGATGCTTGTTGGTGGTGGGGGAGTATAAACTTTACCATTCTGCTTGGGAACCGCCTATAATGTGTGTAGCATGGAAGATATCGAGATCTCTCGGTTGTTATGTTGACAATCAAAGTATACCACTCAAAATATTATTCATATCTATTTCAAAACCGAGCTCTGGCACCTCTACAAATCCCTGCTTCCCTCTGCGAAGGGACTATGTAACACCCCGTATGTAACTTGCCATAATTGTATTCCAACTCTTGCCATTTCCGGCACTAAGTTATGATATTTCCTCGTTGTCGGGTTTTTGTCTTCGTGTGCTTTTGTATTTGTCATGCATCTCATATCATGTCATCACGTGCATCGCATTTGCACACGTGTTCATCTCATGCATCCGAGCATTTTCCCCGTTGTCTGTTTTGCATTTCGGCGCTCCTATGTCCTCCGGTGTCCCTTTCTACCTCTTTTCGTGTGCGGGTGTTAAACGTTTTTGGATTGGACCGAGACTTGCCATGCGGCCTTGGCTTACTACCAGTAGACCGCCTGTCAAGTTTCGTGCCATTTGGACTTCGTTTGATACTCCAACGATTAACCGAGGAACCGAAAAGGCCTCATGTGTGTTGCAGCCCAACACCTCTCCAAAGAGGACCAAAACCCACCTAAACCTCCTCCATCATCTAGATCGTTCGATCACGATCGCGTGGCCGACAACCGCACCTCATTTGGACTCTCCTAGCTCCTCCTACCTTTAAAAGGCCTTCTCCCCCGAAAATTCGGGTCATTTCCAACCCTAGACCTAGTCCCCCTCGTCTCTCCACGCGCCGGACGTGTCCGGGCCGCGCCGGACACCGCAGCCGCCACCGATCGCGCCCAACCGGGGACTGCCACGTGTCCCGCCAGGTCTCCCCCGCTGCGCCGGCCCGCGCAGCGCCGCCAACCGCACAGCTCGCGCGCGCCCGAGCGCTGCCACCT
>NC_041382.1:472143226-472376771 GCF_002162155.2 Triticum dicoccoides | reverse complement strand
GACGCCGCTCCTCACCGCGGCCGCACCACCGCGCCCGCCACCGCCTCCTCGATGACCCTCCTCGCTGGCGTCAAGTTCCGCTACTCCGGCGACCCCCCATCTCCGATGAATAGGAACTCCGGCGAGCTCGAGTTCATCTTCGTTTTCCGCACTGCTACAGTGCTCTGGATCCAGATCTAAAATCTCGGTTGACTTTTTGCCCTAAACCCTAATATTTTTTGCATGTATTCATCGCATCGTATCTCTGCACCCGTGTCTCTGACTCGTGCGTGTAGCATATCGGAATGTTCATCTCAACGAGTACTTCATTTCATCTCATTGCATCATGTTCATATGAGCTCATCTTGATGCCCTAAAATGCTGTTGGAAGAGTGCTAGTTTTTGTTAGTTTCAGATTCATATCAGTAATTGGACATCTGTCATTTTTGCCATGATTGATGTGTGCCTCCTATGAACTTGAGCCCTACATGTGTTTTGAAGTATGCCATGTAAATCTGAGAACAGTTTTTAAATAACCGGGTAAAATGGTTTGGTTTTTCTTCTGGTTTTGATCGGTTCAGGTTTTTTGGGGCTAAGCTTTTCTTAGTTTGGTTTGGTTTTGGGTACTTAGAAAAACTATGTCGGGTATAGTTGGTTATGGGCTTAACAAGTTTAGTCTAACACGAGTGTAAACTGTAGGTCCAACCGGTTCCTCGCCCCGGAGAAAGCCCAATCACGCACTCATGATAACTCAAGGCGCACCGTGGTAGGGCGATAGCCCAGACGGCAGACCCTGATTCCATCTCTCTCCCTCCCTCCATCCTCGAGGGTCCAAGCCTCCACCGCCGCTGGCCGCCTCCTCGGACGGCGGCGCCGCATCGCCGACGGAAGTGGGCCTCCTCCTCGCGCTCTCCCTCGCGGGCCTGGCCGGTTCCCTCGATGGCACATCCTGTCTCACCGACCACGGCGCCAGCCACCTGCTCCGTTGTCTCCGGCAGGGGGTACTCCACCTAGCTGCAGCACTCGTGCGTGTGGCGGATAGGGTTCGCCTCCGCCCTCGACCTCGCTGCGTCCCCTCGTCCAGCCCCTCCCCTACTCCCGCTCGCCTCCCCTCCCCCATCAACGAGGAGGAGCATCCGGTGCCCCTGCCTTCGAGTTCGTCGATAGCGCCGTCCTCCAGTCCAAGCATGCTGCTACTACTCCTCCTCTCCTCTGTCCATGACTTCTCCAAGAAGTAAGGTAATCTCACATGTCCTTTCCTCTCCTCTGTGATCTGCATTCTTCATTACCCTGATGATTTGGATGGTGTCACACCAACATGTTGATGTTGTTGATCCAAGACTTAAAGAACATAATGCCTGGAGGCTGCATACAAGAGGCAAACCTGATGAAATTCAGTTTGAAAGTGTCATCACTAGTCAGAGTAAAATTCACTGTACTAGCATGACCAAGTACACATGTTCTGTTTGGAGTTGTACTGTTGTGGAGATGGGTGGTTTAAGTTGTACGGTAGCAACACAAATCATGAACATAGTCAGTATTGTTGCTTAGAAATAAAAGATGATGTACTTAAAAAATATGTCTTTAAATCTTTAAAAGCTCATAACTGGAATTCTAGGAACCTGGAAACAAAAGTTTGTTGTTGCCAATTACAGTAGCTAGTTTCATTTCATCTTTTTTCATTGATAGAAGAAACATATTTTGTTTTATTGGCTGGATAGCATCCATAATGTAGATATGCTTATCACTGATTTTTATATGGAATTGTGGTTTTGTATTGATCTAATAGAACTCTCTCTGTGATGCAACAGTGGTTTAGCATGGTGGTCCGAAAGTGTTGCAGCTTGGTTTGTGAGATACCGACCTTATCAAGCAGTAAAGTCATCTCACATATGCCGACGACGAAGATGCTGATGATTCTGCCAATATTGCTTGTTTGTTCTATTGCCGCTGTTTGTTTGATGTTCTACTTTGTTCTGTTTCAGTGTGGCAGAGAAAGTAACCTAAGCAGTAGTAGCCTATTCAGAAACGACATGTCACTGTAAAACTGTAGTTGAATGTTTCTGTTAAATTGTTGTTTGGCATGTTACTGTTAAACTGAAGTTGAATATGGTAATGTATTGGGTTTATACCCATGGTTATGTACTGGGTGTGAATCGGTTTGGGTGGAAAAATTATTGGGTGCAGTTTTGGTTAGGCTGAAAATGGTATTATCTGGTTATGGTCCAGGTTTGGTTTAGAGAGATACGTGTACGGGCATAGTTTAGTTATGGTCCAGTTATTAACCCGTTCTCAGATTTAATGCCATGCCATCTTTACAGGGGTGTATGCCATGTATTTCTGTGATCTCTGTGGTGACTAGCACAAGCATGCAAAGTAGCCCTCTCAATGTTGCTGATTTCAGGGACTTAGAAATATTCTAAGTCATTGCCCTGATAATATTTTTATGCCATGTATTCATGTTGCTACCGAGTGATCCATACCTCTTTTGAGCATGATAATTAAGGATGTTTTGTAGATATTGTGGTGCTCTATCCATCCATGTCTTTGTTTGCAATTATGGAGCACCCTAGCTTGAGTCAATCGAGCTCTACTTTTGCTATAAAATGTTCCTAGCAGAATGTTTACATGTTAAGCATTTTTTCCGAGCTTGTTGTAGTTGATCCATGCATGCTATGATGTTGTTCTTGCCATGTTTAGCTTCTATGCCATGTCTACTTACTGGGTGTATGCTTAGTTTATCATGCAATGCCTTGTGGTGAGAGCATCGAGCTCGTAAACATGCCTACTCAATATCTGTTTTGCCATGTTTCAGTTTTCTGCTAAGTCTGAATCTGTTAACGATAATTGCTATGTTCACATGGTTGCCATTGTATTTTGTGATCCCTTTCAACTTATGGTCAGTATGGGAATTTTGTTGTATGCTTTGAGTAGCTTCATTCCATGCCTTGCTTTACCATGATATGTTCCTGTAGCATGTTGTTATCGTGCTCTAGACATTGCTTCCTGATGTTAAATTCCTGGCATGTTGTTATTTTCAGTAAGTCTGTAACCTGATATCTTTTGCACTTTTGCAATGCTTGTTTGAACCTGCTATTGAGTGATTTAGCCATAGCTCAGTATTCTTCTTTTGTCAAACATCTTGAGTGGATCCCTGCCATGTATTTTTTTTGCTATGTTAGAGTGCTATAGCATGTTGTTCTTGATGCATTTAGGAGGCCTCGTGCTGTTAATCGCAGACCGGAGCCGTATTTGTTTTGCTTGCCATTTGCAAACCGTGCATCCGATTCCGGTGATCTTTATATCGATTTCGACCGAAATCAACTCATATTTCAAGTGGTACTCTTGGTTTTCCAAGTTGAGGCCATGTTCAATCTTTCCTTTCCGAAACATGCATATGCATCGCATATCGCATCCCGCATATCATGCCATGTTTTGCATCATGTTGTTTGTGCATTGCACGTGGTTGATTCTGTCTCCCTTTGTTTGTTGTTCTTGCTTGGGTAGAGCCAGGAGATGAGTACATGATCGAGGAGCCCGTTGAGTACGCTTACAAGGATCAAGCTAACGTCAACTCGGAGAACTTTGCAGGCAAGATGACCATACCCTCGAAATCACTTCTATCTTTGCTTGCTAGATGCTCGCTCTTTTGCTATGCCTATGCTACGATACCTACCACTTGCTTATCATGCCTCCCATATTGCCATGTAAAACCTCTAACCCACCTTGTCCTAGCAAACCATTGTTTGGCTATGTTGCCGCTTTGCTCAGCCCCTCTTATAGCGTTGCTAGTTGCAGGTGAAGTTTGGAGTTTGTTCCTTGTTGGAACATGTTTATTGTTGGAATATTATTATTATACCTTGTCTATTTTAATGCACCTATATACTTGGTAAAGGGTGGAAGGCTCGGCCTTATGCCTGATGTTTTGTTCCACTCTTGCCGCCCTAGTTTCCGTCATACCGGTGTTATGTTCCTTGATTTTGCATTCCTTACACGGTTGGGTTATAATGGGAACCCCTTGATAGTTCGCCTTGAATAAAACTCTTCCAGCAATGCCCAACATTGGTTTTACCATTCTCCACCTAGACTTTTCCCTTGGGTTTCGCGGACTCAAGGGTCATCTTTATTTTAACCCCCCCGGGCCAGTGCTTCTCTAAGTGTTGGTCCAACTGAGCGATGTCCGAGGCTACCAGGGGCAACTCTGGGCTGGCCTACCCGACGTCTGGCTCATCTGAGTGTGCCTTAAGAACGAGATATGTGCAGCTCCTATCGGGATTTGTCGGCAGATTCGGGCGGCTTTGCTGGTTTAGTTTTACCATTGTCGAGATGTCTTGTAACCGGGATTCTGAGTCTGATCGGATTGTCTTGGGAGAAGGAATATCCTTCGTTGGCCGTGAGAGCTTGTGATGGGCTAAGTTGGGACACCCCTGCAGGGATTTTAACTTTCAAAAGCCGTGCCCGCGGTTATGGGCAGATGGGAATTTGTTAATGTCCGGTTGTAGATAAACTTAAACTAAACTTAATTAAAAATGAATCAACAGAGTGTGTGGCCGTGATGGTCTCTTTTCGGCGGAGTCCGGGAAGAGAACACGGTCTCGTGTTATTCTTGATCGTAGGTTGTTCTAGGATCACTTCTTGATCATAGTTCATCGTCCGTGCCTTTGCCTTCTCTTCTCGCTCTCTTTTGCGTATGTTAGCCACCATATATGCCAGTCGCTTGCTGCAGCTCCACATCATACCTTTTACCCTTCCTATAAGCTTAAATAGTCTTGATCGCGAGGGTGTGAGATTGCTGAGTCCCCGTGACTCACAGATTACTTCAAAACCAGATGTAGGGACCGATGATACCATTCCAGGAGATTCGACTGAGCTCAAGTGGGAGTTCGATGAGGACTCAGGATGATACTACGTTTCCTTTCCAGACGATCAGTAGTGGTGCCCAGTTGGGGCGATCGGGGACATTTGTCGCATTTGGGGTTGTTCTTTATTTTGGTTCCGTAGTCGGACCTTGAGTGTATATGGATGAATGTAATGCTATTTATGTTATATGTGTGACGTGGCGAGTGTAAGCCAACTATGTATCTTTTCCCTTATTAATTAGATGGGTTGTTGTGAAGATTACCTCACTTGCGACATTGCTTACAATGCAGTTATGCCTCTAAGTCATGCTTCGACACGTGGGAGCTATAGCCGCATCATGGGCGTTACAAGTTGGTAATCAAAGCCTTCCCCGACCTTAGGAGCCCCCTGCTTGATCGAATCGCTGGCGTTGTTGAGTCTAGAAAAATGTTTTGAGTCATTTATGATTATATATATCGGAGAGTAGGATTCTTTTTACTCCTCAGTCCCTTCATCGCTCTGGTGAGGCATCCTGACGTAGAGTTTTAACTCTTCTCTTCTCAAATTTCACTAAAAAAAATTAGGATCACACGGGTATCTTGGAATCATTCCTATGGTTTTGTGACGAGAACATTTTTCTTGGTGCCTCCTGACATTTAGGGGTTGTGGCAGTGTCCCGAGGAGTTGAGCTCCGAGGTGTTGTCGTCACAATTTTATCGTTGCAATTCTGGAATACTTGAGTTTCACCGACATCGAAAATCTCTTTTATGCAGTTGTTGGTGAGATAACCTCGACGCCACCTAGTACTGGGGCGGGAGTTCGGGAGTATTGCCATAACTCTTATAACGGATGCTTTTCGAAGGTTGAGGTAAATGATTTCTGAAGGTTTCTTGGTTATGTGTTGAAGGATGGATACAGCTGGATGTAGGATTTGCTAGCTTTGGGTGAGATATTATGCTTCCCCTGTATCCCCAACACCTGATTGCATAACCGAAAAGGTTCGGGAGTTTCATAGGTGGGAATTCTTGTAGCTCTAGTTTTTCTTCCGCGAATATTTGGTTTGGGATTGGGTAATCCTCACCAAGTATTTGTTCTTGTCCGTACCTTGTTGTTTTATTCTTCTACATCTATCTAAGTGGCTTCTCAATTTATGGAAGTGTGACCATTTCAATTGGAATGCATTCGTTCATTTTGTTCAGATGTTAAGACTATATGTTGCATTTCGATCCATTTGATTCAGCTTGAATATATGTCTCTCAAGATGCTAACGGATGTCACCCTCTTCAGGATGACTCCTCCAACGCGTTCGAATCCTAATCCGCCACCACCACCTCCACCTCCGGAGGCATGGCAAGCTATGATGGCCGCTACCAATGCAAACACGCAGCTGATCATGCAAATTTTGCAAGATCGCAACCAAGGGAACCAAGGCCATGGCAACAATCAGAATCAGTTTGCTACACTCAAGCAGTTCCTCGCAAACCAGCCAAAGACCTTCAGCAACTATGTCGAGGCAACAGACGTTGATGATTGGCTCATGGATATCTGCAAGCATTTTGAGTGCAGCAACGTCAGGCCTGAGGACTTTGTCAAGTTTGCCTCCTTCCAACTCAAAGACCAAGCTGCAGAATGGTATCAGCAATACAAAGATTCCAGAGGAGGTCGTGTGATTACCTGGGATGAATTCTGTCAAGACTTCAAAGCTCACCACATTCCTCAGAGTGTTGTTGAGAGCAAGCGTGAGGAATTCCGCAACCTGAAGCAAGGCAGTTTGTCTGTTTATCAGTATAACATCATGTTCCAGAAGCTCACTCGTTTCACCAAGTAGGACGTCCCCGACGAGAAGAGCATGATTTATCAGTTCAGAGGTGGCCTCAGAGAAGATCTCCAACTAGCTCTTGTGCTTTTCGAGCCGCAGAAGTACGATGAGTTTTACAACATGGCACTAAAACAAGAGATTGCTCAACTCAAGTGCGATGCTTCCAGGAAGCGAGTCAGAGATGCGACTCCTTCTTCCTCAACTCAAGTGGCAACTAAGCAGCAAAAGTATTGGTTGCCTCCTCCTCCTCCGTTCCGTCAGCCTTATCAGCAGAAGAGCAAAGGTGGCAATGGATCTTCCCACCCACCCAACCCAGGCTTTCAGAACAAGACTTCGTCTCATGCTCCAAGATCAAGTGCTCTGTATCACTGTCCGCTTTTAGAGGTCACGTGCAACAAGTGTTAGCAGAAGGGTCACTATGCCAACAAATGCTTCAATTAGAGGCGTCTTCGTCCTCCTCCTGTGAGATCTGCCAGTATCGCAGTGGTCAAGCATAACCCCAAGTCTGCCAAGGTCAACTTGATGAACGCAGCTCAGGCAGAGGACTCGTCAGATGTGATTATGGGTAACCTTCTTGTTAACGATATTCCTCCAAAAGTCCTTTTTGATACTGGTGCATCGCATTGTTTCATTTCAAGACCATTTGCATCTAAGCATGAGTTGCCTTTCCAAGAATTGCCTAGACAGTTATTAGTTGTTTCTCTGGGTAAATTCATGAATGCAAGCTCTGTGATCCCGGATGTTACTATCACGTTGGGCGACTATAAGTTTCTGTCCTCTCTAGTGGTCCTTGGTAACTCGGATATTGATCTTATTCTCGGAATTGATTGGCTTTCTAAGCACAAGGCTCAGCTTGATTGTGCTGCCAGGCAGATTCAATTGACACATTCGTCTGAGGATGTAATCGTCTTTGCCGCTCATGATGATATCATCCGTCTGTTTTCTCTCAACGAGAAGGGCGAGCTGGATGCCATCTCTCAGATTCCAGTCATTTGTGAATATCAAGACGTCTTTCCAGAAGAGCTTCCAGGAATGCCTCCGCACCGTCCAGTTGAATTCGTCATCGATCTTGAGCCTGGCACGGAACCTATTTGCAAACGTCCTTACAAGCTTGGACCTGAAGAGTTGAAGGAGTTGAAGAAACAACTCAATATTCAAGAGCGTATGGGTCTCATCCGACCACGTTCTTCTCCATGGGGTTGTGGTGTTCTTTTTGTCAAGAAGAAGGATGGAACGGACCGACTTTGTATCGACTACCGTCCATTGAACAAGAAGACCATAAAGAACAAGTACCCACTTCCCAACATCAACAAGCTGTTTGAACAACTCAAAGGTGCTCAAGTATACTCCAAGCTTCACCTCCGTATGGGCTATCATTAGATTCGCATTCGTGAAGAAGATATCCCCAAGATAACATTCAGAACAAGCTATGGTTCATATGAATACACTGTCATGTCTTTCGGCCTCGTCAACGCTCCTCCAACATTCTCTCGCATGATGAACTTCATCTTCAACGCCTATACAAATGACTTCGTCTTGGTCTACCTCGATGACATTTTGGTCTTTTCCAAGAACAAGGAGGATCATGCCAAACACTTGAGATTGGTGCTGGATAAACTCAGAGAACATCAGTTCTATGTGAAGTTTTCAAAGTGCGAGTTTTGGCTCGATGAGGTTCTCTACCTTGGGCATATCATCTCCGCCAAGGGCATAGTTGTGAATCCTGAGAAGGTGTCTGCAATTGTGAATTGGGAGCCACCTCAGAACGTGAAGCAACTCCGCAGTTTCCTTGGGCTCGCAAGCTATTGTGGAAGGTTCGTTGAGAACTTCTCTAAGATCACGAAGCCTCTTTCCAACCTTCTCCAGAAGCATGTGAAGTATGTCTGGTCGCCTGAATGTGACATCGCTTTCAACACCCTGAAAGAGAAGTTAGGTTCTGCTCCAGTTCTGACTCCTCCTGATGAATCCAAACCATTTGAGGTCTTCTGTGATGCTTCCCTTCAAGGTCTTGGTGCAGTGTTGATGCAAGATAAGAAAGTTGTGGCCTATACCTCTTGCCAGTTGAAGCCCAACGAAAAGAACTGCCCCACTCATGACCTTGAGTTGGCGGCAGTTGTCCATGCTCTTTTAACTTGGAGACATCTCTTATTGGGAAGAAAAGTGGACATCTTCACTGATCATAAGAGTCTCAAGTACATCTTCACTCAGCCAAACCTCAACCTCAGGCAGACTCGTTGGGTCGAAATGATTCAAGAGTATAATTCGAGTATCGAATATACTCCAGGAAAGGCCAATGTAATTGCTGACGCATTGAGCAGGAAGGCTTACTGCAACAGTTTGATTCTCAAGCCTTACCAACTAGAGCTTTGTGAGCTTTCCGCAAACTTAATCTTCAAGTTGTTCCTCAAGGATTTCTTGCCAACCTCCAAGTCTCTCCTACTTTGGAAGATCATATTCGCGAGGCTCAATTTCTTGATGCTATGGTGAAGAAGGTGAAGATTGGGATTGCCAAGAGTCAACCCAAGTACAAGTGCTATCGCCTTGATGACAAGGATACTCTATTCTTCGAGGATTGCATTGTTGTGCCTAAAGGTGACCTTCGTAAAGTCATTATGAACAAGGCTCACAATTCACTCCTCTCTATTCACCCTGGAAGTACAAAGATGTACCAGGACCTCAAGCAGTCGTATTGGTGGACTCAAATGAAGCGCAAGATTGCTCAGTTCGTGAATGAATGTGATGTCTGCAGAAGAGTGAAAGCAAAAAACCAACGACCAGCTGGTCTCCTCCAACCTCTTGCCATTCAAGAATGGAAGTTTGACCATATTGAGATGGACTTCGTGACTGGATTTCCCAAGTCCAAGCGTGGCAATGATGCTATCTTCGTTGTCATCGACAAGCTCACTAAAGTGGCTCATTTTCTTCCTATCAAAGAATCAATCACAGTAGCTCAGCTGGCATAGCTATATACCTCCAACATTGTCTCTCTGCACGGCATTCCGCAGTTGATATCTTCAGATCGTGGCAGCATCTTCACCTCCCAGTTTTGGGATTCTTTTCAGAAGGCCATGGGCACCAACATTCACTTCAGCACAACTTTTCATCCTCAAACCAGTGGCCAAGTCGAGCGAGTCAATCAGATTCTTGAAGATATGCTCAGGGCTTGTGTCATCTCTTTCGGTATGAAGTGGGAAGATTGTCTTCCATACGCCGAGTTCTCCTACAACAACAGCTTCCAAGCAAGTTCAGGCAAGGCCCCATTCGAAATTCTCTATGACAGGAAGTGTCGTACTCCTCTTAATTGGTCAGAGACTGGTGCACGCCAACTTCTTGGCAATGACTTGATCACAGAGGCTGAAGAAATGTGCAAAGTCATTCGTGAAAATCTAAAAGCCGCGCAAATCGCGCTAGAAGAGTTACTATGATAGCAAGCATCATGACTTGGCTTTCGAGATCGGAGACGATGTCTACCTCCGCGTCTCTCCAATGAAAGGTACTTGTCGCTTCGGTATCAAAGGGAAGCTTGCCCCTAGATACGTGGGTCCTTTCAAGATCATCGACAAAAGAGGCGATCTCGCCTATCAACTTGAGCTTCCCTCCAACTTTGCAAACGTGCATGACGTGTTTCACGTATCTCAGCTCCGCAAGTGTTTCAAGACTCCTGACCGCACCGTCAACTTTGAAGACATTGATCTCCAAGAAGACCTGTCTTATCATGAGAACCCCGTTGCTATTCTTGAAGAAACTGAGCGCAAGACTCGCAACAAGTCTATCAAATTCTTGAAAGTCAAGTGGTCACATCATTCCGACCGTGAAGCCACCTGGGAACGCGAGGATCACCTCCGTTCTGAGTACCCGGAGTTTTTCCAGTCCTAGATATCGGGACGAGACCCTTTCGTAGTGGTGGAGTGTTGTAACACCCCGTATGTAACCTGCCATAATTGTATTCCAACTCTTGCCATTTCCGGCACTAAGTTATGATATTTCCTCGTTGTCGAGTTTTTTTCCTCATGTGCTTTTGTCTTTGTCATGCATCTCATACCATGTCATCATGTGCATCGCATTTGCACACGTGTTCGTCTCATGCATCCGACCATTTTCCCCGTTGTCCGTTTTGCATTCCGGCGCTCCTATGTCCCCCGGTGTCCCTTTCTACCTCTTTTCATGTGCGTGTGTTAAACGTTTTCGGATTGGACTGAGACTTGCCATGCGGCCTTGCCTTACTACCGGTAGACCGCCTGTCAAGTTTTGTGCCATTTGGACTTCGTTTGATACTCCAACGGTTAACCGAGGAACTGAAAAGGCCTCGTGTGTGTTGCGGCCCAACACCTCTCCAAAATGGCCCAAAACCCACCTAAACCTCCTCCATCATCTAGACTGTTCAATCACGATTGCGTGGCCGAAAACCGCACCTCATTTGGACTCTCCTAGCTCCTCCTACCTATAAAAGGCCTTCTCCCCCGAAATTTCGGGTCATTTCCAACCCTAGACCTAGTCCCTCTCGTCTCTCCACGCGCCGGACGTGTCCGGGCCGCGCCGGACACCGCAGTCGCCGCCGACCGTGCCCAACCGGGGACTTCCACGTGTCCCGCCGGATCTCCCCCGCCGCGCCGGCTCGCCTGGGCCCGAGAAGAGCCCTCCCGGCCCGCGCAGCGCCGCCAACCGCCCGGCTCGCGCGCGCCCGAGCGCCGCCACCTCGCCCGCCGCGCCGGCCGCCGCGTCCCTCGCCGGCATCGGCGATCGCCCGCACCACCTCGCCGCTCCGGCAGGCCACCGCTGCCATCCGCGCCCGCCGGGGACGCCGCTCCTTGCCGCAGCCGCACCACCGCGCCCGCCACCGCCTCCTCGACGACCCTCGTCGCTGGCGTCAAGTTCCGCTACTCCGGCGACCCCCATCTCCGGCAAAGAGGAACTCCGGCGAGCTCAAGTTCATCTTCGTTTTCCGTGCTGCTACAGTGCTCCGGATCCAGATCTGAAATCTCGGTTGACTTTTTGCCCTAAACCCTAATAATTTTTGCATGTATTCATCGCATCGTATCTCTGCATCCGTGGCTCCGATTTGTATGTGTAGCATATCGAAATGTTCGTCTCGACGAGTACTTCATTTCATCTCATTGCATCATGTTCATATGGGCTCATCTTGATGCCCTAAATGCTGTTGGAAGAGTGCTAGTTTCTGTTAGTTTCAGATTCATATCAGTAATTGGACATCTGTCATTTTTGCCATGATTGATGTGTGCCTCCTATGAACTTGAGCCCTACATGTGTTTTGAAGTATGCCATGCCATCTTTACAGGGGTGTATGCCATGTATTTTTGTGATCTATGTGCTGACTAGCACAAGCATGCAAAGTATCCCTCTCAATGTTGCTGATTTCAGGGACTTAGAAATATTCTAAGTCATTGCCCTGATAATATTTTTAAGCCATGTATTCATGTTGCTACTGAGTGATCCATGCCTCTTTTGAGCATGATCATTAAGGTTGTTTTGTAGATATTGTGGTGCTCTATCCATCCATGTCTTTGTTTGCAATTATGGATAACCCTAGCTTGAGTCAATCGAGCTCTACTTTTGCTATAAAATGTTCCTAGCAGAATGTTTACATGTTAAGCATTTTTGCCGAGCTTGTTGTAGTTGATCCATGCATGCTATGATGTTGTTCTTGCCATTTTTAGCTTCTATGCCATGTCTACTTACTGGGTGTATGCTTAGTTTATCATGCAATGCCTTGTGGTGAGAGCATTGAGCTCGTAAACATGCCTACTCAATATCTGTTTTGCCATGTTCCAGTTTTCTGCTAAGTCTGAATCTGTTAATGGTAATTGCTATGTTCACATGGTTGCCATTGTATTTTCTGATCCCTTTTGACTTATGGTCAGTAAGGGACTTTTGTTGTATGCTTTGAGTAGCTTCATGCCATGCCTTGCTTTGCCATGATATGTTCCTGTAGCATGTTGTTATCATGCTCTAAACATTGCTTCCTGATGTTAAATTCCTGGCATGTTGTTATTTTCACTAAGTCTGTAACCTGATATATTTTGCACTTTTGCCATGCTTGTTTGAACTTGCTATTGAGTGATTTAGCCGTAGCTCAGTGTTCTTCTTTTGTCAAGCTTCTTGAGTGGATCCCTGCCATGTATTTTGTTGTTATGTTAGAGTGCTATAGCATGTTGTTCTTGATGCATTTAGGAGGCCTCATGTTGTTAATCGCAGACCGGAGCCATATTTGTTTTGCTTGCCATTTGCAAACCGTGCATCCAATTCCGGTGATCTTTATATCGATTTCGACCGAAATCAACTCATCTTTCCAGTGGCACTCTTGGTTTTCCATGTTGAGGCCAGTTTCAATCTTTCCTTTCCGAAACATGCATATGCATCGCATAACGCATCCCGCATATCATGCCATGTTTTGGATCATATTGTTTGTGCATTGCACGTGCTTGATTGTGTCTCCCTTTGTTTATTGTTCTTGCTTGAGTAGATCCGGGAGACGAGTACGTGACCGAGGAGCCCGTTGAGTATGCTTACGAGGATCAAGCTAACATCAACTCGGAGAACTTTGCAGGCAAGATGACCATACACTCGAAATCACTTCTATCTTTGCTTTCTAGATGCTCTCTCTTTTGCTGTGCCTATGCTACAATACCTACCACTTGCTTATCATGCCTCCCATATTGCCATGTCAAACCTCTAACCCACCTTGTCCTAGCAAACTGTTGTTTGGCTATGTTACCGCTTTGCTCAGCCCCTCTTATAGGATTGCTAGTTGCAGGTGAAGTTTGGAGTTTGTTCATTGTTGGAACATGTTTATTGTTGGGATATCATTATTATATCTTGCCTATTTTAATGCACCTATATACTTGGTAAAGGGTGGAAGGCTCGGCCTTATGCCTGGTGTTTTGTTGCACTCTTGCCGCCCTAGTTTCCGTCATACAGGTGTTGTGTTCCTTGATTTTGCGTTCCTTACATGGTTGGGTTATAATGGGAACCCCTTGACAGTTCGCCTTGAATAAAACTCTTCCAACAATGCCCAACATTGGTTTTACCATTCGCCACCTAGCCTTTTCCCTTGGGTTTCGCAGACTCAAGGGTCATCTTTATTTTAACCCCCCCGGGCCAGTGCTTCTCTAAGTGTTGGTCCAACTGAGCGATGTCCGGGGCTACTAGGGGCAACTCTGGGATGGCCTACCCGATGTCTGGCTCATCTGAGTGTGCCTTGAGAACAAGATATGTGCAGCTCCTATCGGGATTCGTCGGCACATTCGGGCGGCTTTGCTAGTTTAGTTTTACCATTGTCGAGATGCCTTGTAACTGGTATTCCGAGTCTGATCGGATTGTCTTGGGAGAAGGAATATCCTTCGTTGGCTGTGAGAGCTTGTGATGGGCTAAGTTGGGACACCCCTGCAGGGATTTGAACTTTCGAAAGCCGTGCCTGCGGTTATGGGCAGATGGGAATTTGTTAATGTTTGGTTGTAGATAACCTTAAACTAAACTTAATTAAAAATGAATCAACAAAGTGTGTGGCCGTGATGGTCTCTTTTCGGCGGAATCTGGGAAGAGAACACGGTATCGTGTTATTATTGATCGTAGGTTGTTCTAGGATCACTTCTTGATCATAGTTCATCGACCGTGCCTTTGCCTTCTCTTCTCGCTCTCTTTTGCGTATGTTAGCCAGCATATATGCTAGTCGCTTGCTGCAGCTCCACATCATACCTTTTACCCTTCCTATAAGCTTAAATAGTCTTGCTCGCGAGGGTGTGAGATTGCTGAGTCCCCGTGACTCACAGATTACTTCAAAACCAGATGCGGGGACCGATGATACCATTCCAGGAGATTCGACTGAGCTCAAGTGGGAGTTCGATGAGGACTCAGGACGATACTACGTTTCCTTTCCAGACGATCAATAGTGGTGCCCAGTTGGGGCATCGGGGACATTTGTCACATTTGGGGTTGTTCTTTATTTTGGTTCCGTAGTCGGACCTTGAGTGTATCTGGATGAATGTAATGTTATTTATACTATTTGTGTGACGTGGCGAGTGTAAGCCAACTATGTATCTTTTCCCTTATTCATTACCTGGGTTGTTGTGAAGATTACCTCACTTGCGACATTGCTTACAATGCGGTTATGCCTCTAAGTCGTGCTTCGACACATGGGAGCTATAGCCGCATCGTGGGCGTTACAGCCTATCTATTTACTTTTATGTTGAGTCATCATCCTCTTATTAAAAAGCACCAGTTGGAGAGCACCTCTATCATTTGCATCCATTATTGTTAGTTTACATTGAGTATGACTTGACTGGATCTCTTTTACCATGAATTACAATGTCTAGTCAGTCCTTGATCTTTAAAGGTGCTCTGCATTTATGTTTTGCGGTCTCACAAAGGGCAAGCGAGATACAATCTTGTCATATCATATCATGATTATTTTGAGAAAGTGTTGTCATCCGAGATTTATTATTATTGCTCGCTAGTTTATTGTGTCATTGATATGAGTAAACATGAGACTAAGTATTATTGTGAATATGGTTAGTTCATAATCTTTGCTGAAAACCTGAATGCTGGCTTTACATATTTACAACAACAAGAGCAAACAGAGTTTGTAAAAGTTTTTGTTTATCACTTTCAGTTTATCAACTGAATTTCTTGAGGACAAGCAAAGGTTTGAGCTTGGGGGAGTTGATACGTCTCCATCGTATCTACTTTTCCAAACACTGTTGCCCTTGTTTTGGACTCTAACTTGCATGATTTGAATGGAACTAACCCGGACTGACGCTGTCTTCAGCAGAATTGCCATGGTGTTATTTTTGTGCAGAAATAAAAGTTCTCGGAATGGCCTAGAAATCAACGAAGATTATTTTTGGAATATATAAAAAATACTGGAAGAAAGATCCACGTCAGGGGGCCCACACCCTGTCCACGAGGGTGGGGGCGCGCCCCCTGCCTCGTGGGCCCCCTGATGCTCCACCGACGTCCACCTTGACTCCATATATTCACTTTCAGGGAGAAAAAAATCAAAGAAAAGGATTCATCGCGTTTTACTATACAGAGCCACCGCCAAGCCCTAAACTCTCTCAGGAGGGCTGATCTGGAGTCCGTTCGGGGCTCCGGAGAGGGGAATCTGTCGCCATTGTCATCATCAACCTTCCTCCATCACCAATTTCATGATGCTCACCGCCGTGTGTGAGTAATTCCATCGTAGGCTTGCTGGACGGTGATGGGTTGGATGAGATTTATCATGTAATCGAGTTATTTTTGTTAGGGTTTGATCCCTAGTATCCACTATGTTCTGAGATTGATGTTGCTATGACTTTGCTATGCTTAATGCTTGTCACTAGGGCCCGAGTGCCATGATTTCAGATCTGAACCTATTATGTTTTCATCAATATATGAGAGTTCCTGATCCTATCTTGCAAGTCTGTAGTCACCTATTATGTGTTATGATCTGTTAACCCCAAAGTGACAATAATCGGGATACTTACCGGTGATGACCGTAGTTTGAGGAGTTCATGTATTCACTATGTGTTAATGCTTTGGTATGGTACTCTATTAAAAGGAGGCCTTAATATCCCTTAGTTTCCAATAAGACCCCGCTGCCACGGGAGGGTAGGACAAAAGATGTCATGCAAGTTCTTTTCCATAAGCACGTATGACTATATTCGTAATACATGCCTACATTACATTGATGAACTGGAGCTAGTTCTGTGTCATCCTAGGTTATGACTGTTACATGATCGATCACATCCGGCATAATTCTCCATCACCAATCCAATGCCTATGAGCTTTTCCTATATTGTTCTTCGCTTATTTACTTTTTCGTTGCTACTGTTACAATCACTATAAAACAAAAAATATTACTTTTGCTACCGTTACCACTACTATCATATTACTTTTGCTACTACTTTGCTGCCGATATTAAGTTTCCAGGTGTGGTTGAATTGACAACTCAGCTGCTAATACTTGAGAATATTCTTTGGCTCCCTGTGTGTCGAATCAATAAATTTGGGTTGAATACTCTACCCTCGAAAACTGTTGCGATCCCCTATACTTGTGGGTTATCAGAAGGTCCTTACGTTATCGAGGAGTCCTATCGTTCTGGTGCCATAAAAATCAACAACTTCGAAGGCACAAATCCGTGGGTGGTGAACGGTCAAAGAATCAAACATTATACCTCAGGTAATCCTATAAATGTTGAAACTAATGTTATTGAAACGTAACCCCGGAGGAGTATATAAGGGACACCTTCCAGAATGTTTCAGCCTCCGAAAAGGAAGAGGTATGTGGTACGGTAAGTAAACCAACTCCAAAACAGTTCTAATAGCAATTTTTCTCCATTTGGAATATTTAAGAAAATAGGAAAATTAGAAGTAGTCTGGAAAGGACACGAGGCATCTACGAGGGTGGAGGGCGTGCCCCTGCCTCATGGGCACCTCGTGTGCCTTCCGGACTCCGTTTTCTCGTATGATACTTCTTTTGGTCGGTAAAAATTCATTATATAATCTCCCGAAGGTTTTGACCACTATACCACACAAATATCTCCTGTTTTTGTTTCGAGCTGTTTTTTGATAGATCTAGATCACCATGACGTCTTCAAGCGCCCCCAAAGACAAGTTTTCCAAGAGGGTCATCAACCCCTACCTCGCGGAGGTGCTGCGACACCCTCAAACCATTGAGTTGCGTGAGGGGGTTTCTACACATCCGCGATGTTGAGGGACTAAGGAGGACCGGAAGCGTGGAGACAAGACTCGAAGCAATGGAGCGACAAGTTTTCAAGTGCCAGGGGATGGTGGAACGCGGACTCAACTCCAACCACATGTTGATTACAGAGTTCACCAACAATCGCAAGCTGGATGCCAAGAACATTGGGGAGACCGTCTTCAAGCTTCACGAGAAAATCGAGCACCTCCAAGCCCAGATCTATGACCTGCAAAACCAAAACTGTGAGTATGAATATAGATTCAAGAGGATGAGTTTGGCTACAGATTTGAGGATCTCGGTGACTCGATCATCCTTCTATGATGGTGAGCCTATGCCTTGGAAGATGGACGACAATCCTACATCATCAATAACTCCATCATCACTACCACCAAAGGCGAATTGAGTATCGGGTATGGGCACTCCCCTTGGCAACTGCCAAGCTTGGGGGAGGTGCCCCGGTATTGTATCACCATAACGCTTCTATATTTACCATTTTTCTTAGTTCGATCCTTTTGGTAATATCTTGATCTAGTAGAATAAAGTTTTAGTATGGTCTAGTTTTGAGTTTTGCTTTATGATCCTTCTATGTAATCGAGTCCGTGAGCTATATATAATAAAGATTAGTTTTGAGTCAAGGGCTTGGTTATCTTGCTATGATCTTGAGAAAAAAGAGAAAGAATAAAAAGAAATAAAGAGATCATATTGATCTTATGGAGAGTAATGACTTCACATATAAAGAGTATGATGAATAAAAGTTGTTGAGAGTTGACAAACATAGTTTTGGTCATCGTTGCAATTAATAGGAAGTAATAAAGAAAGAGAGGTTTTCACATATAAATATACTATCTTGGACATCTTTTATGATTGTGAGCACTCATTAAAATATGACATGCTAACCAGTTGATGTTGGACAAGGAAGACAACGTAATGGGTTATGTTTTCTTACATCTGAAATAAATTATATTGTCATGGATCATCCAACATGTTGAGCTGGCCTTTCCCCCTCATGCTAGCCAAATTCTTTGCACCAAGTAGAGATACTACTTGTGCTTCCAAATATCCTTAAACCCAGTTTTGCCATGAGAGTCCACCATATCTACCTATGGATTGAGTAAGATCCTTCAAGTAAGTTGTCATTGTTGCAAACAATAAAAATTGCTCTCCAAATATGTATGATCTATTAGTGTGGAGAAAATAAGCTTTATACGATCTTGTGATGTGGAAGAAATAAAAGCAACAGACTGCATAATAAAGGTCCATATCACAAGTGGCAATATAAAGTGACGTTCTTTTGCATTAAGATTTCATGCATCCAACCATAAAAACACATGACAACCTCTGCTTCCCTCTGTGAAGGGCCTATCTTTTATTTTTGTCCTATACTTTATACAAGAGTCATGGTGATCTTCACCTTTCCTTTTTACATTTATCCTTTGGCAATCACTATGTGTTGGAAAGATCCTGATATATATAGCTAATTGGATGTGGGTTTTCATAAACTATTATTGCTGACATTACCCTTGAGGTAAAAGGTTGGGAGGTAAAACTATAAGCCCCTATCTTTCTCTGTCTCCGATTAAAGCTTCATACTCATAAGTATTGCATGAGTGTTAGCAATTGTGAAAGACTAAATGATAGTTGAGTATGTGGACTTGCTGAAAAGCTCTTATATTGACTCTTTCCGATGTTATGATAAATTGCAATTGCTTCAGTGACTCAGATTATAGTTTGTTAAGTTTTCAATGAAGTTTCTGATTCATACTTCACATTGTGAATAGACTGTTACTTTAGCATAAGAAATCATATGACAATCATGATGCCCTCATGTCCGAATTTTATTTTATCGACACCTATATCTCTAAACATGTGGACATATTTTTCGTTATTGGCTTCCGCTTGAGGACAAGCGAGGTCTAAGCTTGGGGGAGCTGATAGGTCCATTTTGCATCATGCTTTTATATCGATATTTATTGCATTATGGGATGTTATTACACATTATGCCACAATACTTATGCCTATTCTCTCTTATTTTATAAGGTTTACATGAAGAGGGAGAATGCCGGCATGCCGGCAGCTGGAATTCTGGACTGGAAATGGAGCACATATTAGAGACCTATTATGCACAACTCCAAAAGTCCTGAAACTTCAGGAAGTCAGTTTTGGAATATATAAAAAAATTGGGTGAAGAAAGCACCAGAGGGGGGGCACCCACCATCCACGAGGGTGGGGGGCGCACCCTACCCCCTGGGCATGCCCCCTGTCTCGTGGGCCCCCTGGCAAGCCTCCGGTGCCCATCTTTTGCTATATGAAGTCTTTCTCCCTGGAAAAAATAAGAAGGAAGCTTTCGAGACGAAGCGCCGCCGTCTCGAGGCGGAACCAATCTAGGGTTCCGGCGGAGCTGTTCTGCTGGGGCAACATCCCTCCGGGAGGGGGAAATCATCACCATCGTCATCACCATCGATCCTCTCATCAGGAGGGGGTCAATCTCCATCAACATCTTCACCAGCACCATATCATCTCAAACCCTAGTTCATCTCTTGTATCCGATCTTTGTCTCAAAATCTTAGATTGGTACCTGTGGGTTGCTAGTAGTGTTGATTACTCCTTGTAGTTGATGCTAGTTGGTTTATTTGGTGGAAGATCATATGTTCAGATCCTTTATGCATATTAATAACCCTCTGATTACGAACGTGAATATGATTTGTGAGTAGTTACGTTTGTTCCTGAGGACATGGGAGAAGTCTTGCTATAAGTAGTCATGTGAATTTGGTATTCGTTCGATATTTTTATGAGATGTATGTTGTCTATCTTCTAGTGGTGTCATGTGAACGTTGACTACATGACACTTCACCATTATTTGGGCCTAGGGGAAGGCATTGGGAAGTAATAAGTAGATGATGGGTTGCTAGAGTGATAGAAGCTTAAACCCTAGTTTATGCGTTGCTTCGTAAGGGGCTGATTTGGATCCATATGTTTCATGCTATGATTAGGTTTACGTTAATACTTATTTTGTAGTTGCGGATGCTTGCAAGAGGGGTTAATCATAAGTGGGATGCTTGTCCAAGGAAGGGCAGTACCCAAACACCGGTCCACCCACATATCAAATTATCAAAGTAACGAACGCGAATAATATGAGCATGATGAAAACTAGCTTAACGATAATTCCCATGTGTCCTCGAGAGCGCTTTCCTTTATATAAGATTTTGTCCAGACTTGTCCTTTACTCCAAAAAGGATTGGGCCACCTTGCTACACCTTGTTTACTTTTATTTCTTGTTACCCGTTACAAATTACCTTATCACAAAACTATCTGTTACTGATAATTTCAGTGCTTGCAGAGAATACCTTACTGAAAACCGCTTGTCATTTCGTTCTGCTCCTCGTTGGGTTCGACACTCTTACTTATTGAAAGGACTACGATAGATCCCCTATACTTGTGGGTATCAATGGCGATGCTGGCAAAGGTTGGCTCGCCGAGGCAAAGCCCCCGGTCCAACTAACATGACAAAGCTGGTCAGCTCGTGACACCGAAGTATCCGGAGTAGGTTGATGAAGAGATGGTGAAGCCCCCAGTCTAACCGAGGTGACGGAGCGGGTTGGTAAGGAGACATTGCAGCTGCCATGTCAGTCGAGGAGTTGAAGTAGTTTGGCGTGATGGACATCGGCTTAAAGAAGCAACAGTGCGGCCATGCCAACGCAGGTCGTGTCTTGTGACCCGGTCAATGTCGGCTTGATGAAGTGACCATGCGACGATGCCGGTATGCCCGCTCCATGTAATTCATGGGGCGGTGATGTTGGTGGTGATTTATACTTCACGATGTCGTACTCTTGTTCGGATTTATACTTCACGATGTCGTACTCTTGTTCGGCTTGCTGAGATGGTGATCCGAAGAAGTTGAGCTCGGCTCAACAAAGCGACAACGTGTCTAGCGCAGATCGACAGCCATGGAGCAGTGTTGCCGACTGATTTGACACTAACGTGATGGTGAAGAATACCTTAGAGAAGGCTTAAAATTTTATGGGCATGTGTTTAAGAAAAATTCACAATACCCTAGAAAGAGATTCTTCCAAAAAGGTTGTCCAATATCCCGTTCATGAAGAAAGATGAACTCAGGTCGGATTCGTATTCACACAGAAAATAGATTCGAAAAGTGATGCACTAATCGGAAGGTTCCCAGAGTTTGAACGGTCGGATCGAGCTGAAATTTTGAGAAGTGGTATATATGGAAATTATGCAGAAGATGAACGGTTGGATCTTACAAATGACCTCTGAGCTAGGTTCTGGAGACCACGCCCTAAACTCGTCCAGATTCCCGTCAAGACTCGACAGGCCTCTAGTATATTATAGATCGCCGAAGATTCCTCCATCGGAACGCGACGAAATTTTACATGGTTGTTGTACACTCAATTCCGCACAATTCCACCAAAGCAATCATCAAAGCAATAGTCGAGGAGGCAATGGTGGCGGATATAGGTTTGTTGTCCAGAAAAACAGCACGGTCGCCCGAGGGCAATGTTGATGTTGAGCCCCCGAGCTCCATCGATGATTCCTCCATGATCTTGATAGTGATCGGAGTTGATAATGAAGGCCCTCGTCCGAACATAATGATCTGAGACGAAGCGCGGTCCTCGATCGAGCCAAGGTGACTAATTGAGCCGGCGACGAAGATGCCGACATCGATAATAAGGCTCAGTTCTGACGTGTAGATCGCGCCGGAGACGATCTGAATTCCCATCGCACCTTGGTGACTGCCAGCATGCTCTCAATAAAAGCACCAATGTCGGTTCTATGTCCGGCATATCTCGTAGTACGGGTCCTAAGCTAGGCATCTTGGAGCAATGGTAATATGGGCACAGTATTTTACCCATGTTCGGGCCCTATTGATGGAGGTAAAACCCTACGTCATGCTTTTGATTGTATTCATATGGGGTGTAGTATAGAGCACATGTATCTACCATGAGATTGATCTAATGAATATAAGATGTTCTATTGACTAGCCTGGCCTTGGTTTATATAACACACCGGAGGCCTAGGGTTTAGAGGAGTCCTTGTCTTGGGCGCCAAGTCTTGTGGAATCCTCCTTGTATGCGGCATGGGCTACCCAAAGTGGCTCATGAGTGAACCGCCATGGGGGTCCTTGGACCGATACACTTGTTTGGGAGACGACGTGTTGAGTACCCCCTAGTCCAGGACACCATCACCACCTTTCCTTCGCTTCATTGGAGCACCGATGGTTTTCCCTTGTCTATGTGAAGATGAAGGCCTCCAAGTGCTGTAGTTTCTCTGGCATGCGGTAGTACTGCTCAAGGGAGCAGTAGTACCACAGCGGTCCACGGTAGTACCGCCCAGGTTAGCGGTAGTACCGCTCCTCGCCCATGGTAGTACCGTGGCCTCTAGCCCAAAACACTAGCACACACGGAGGTAGGTGAAGGAGTAATTTTTTACTTACGCGCCCTATGCGGTAGTACCGTGCCGGATTTCCGCACACACCGAAACTCAGTGGAAGTAGCCACATATGTAATTTTATTAGTCCGTGCCTTCCCAGCCCAGTTGAACCCTGCCTTGCGGTAGTACCACAAGGTCGTGCGGTAGTACCGCTCGTTGCTATACGTAACAGGGTCACGTCTGGTCTCTGCCGTGTGACGTAGTACCGCACCGTCTAGTGGTAGTACCGTGTGTCCGTGCGGTAGTACCGCATGTCACGGGCTGAATAAGTGGGTAACAGTTGGATCTTTCCCCTTTCTATATAATGGGGGTCTTCTTCCCCAAGTTGACCACCTCTTCCCTCCCCAAGCTCCACTGTTGCTCAAAGCTCCATTTTCTCCCGATCTCTCTCCCTAGCCAATCAAACTTGATGATTTTCTAGGGATTGGTTGAGAAGGCCCCGATCTACACTTCCACCAATAGAAATTTGATTCCCCCCACTAATCCCTTGCAGATCTTGTTACTCTTGGGTGTTTGAGCACCCTAGATGCTTGAGGTCATCGCGGAGCCATATTCCATTGTGGTGAAGCTTCCTGGTGTTGTTGGGAGCCTCCAATTAAGTTGTGGTGATTGCCCCAACTTGTTTGTAAAGTTTCGGTCACCGCCTCCAAGGGCACCAATAGTGGAATCACGGCATCTCGCATTGTGTGAGGGCGTGAGGAGAATACGGTGGCCCTAGTGGCTTATTGAGGAGCATTGTGCCTCCACACCGCTCCAACGGAGACATACTTCCTCTCAAAGGGAAAGAACTTCGGTAACACACCCTCGTCTCCACCGGCTCCACTCTTGGTTATATCTTACCTTTACTTGTGCAAGCTTATATTGTGTGGTATCCCTTGCTTGCTTGTGTGCTTGTTGTTATTGCATCATATAGGTTGCTCACCTAGTTGCATATCTAGACAACCTACTTTGATGCAAAGTTTAATTTGGTAAAGAAAAGCTAAAAAAATTAGTTGCCTATTCACCCCCTCTAGTCAACTATATCGATCCTTGCAATTGGTATCAGAGCCTCATCTCTTTATTAAGGACTTTGTCATCCGAAGAGTATGGTTGACACCGTAGACGGTGCGGAGGAGCACTCCGGTGTGAATCCGCTCTCGTCTACGGCCGATGGAGGATCCTCGGTCTCTCGTGAGGAGTTTAATGCGGCTTTGGACACATTGAAACCCTCCATGACGACCGATGTCAAAGGCATGTTTAAGGATTTTCTTGATGGTCTTAAATTATCCACCGCACCGTTGGAAGTGGTTGATCCCGCTAACAAGGTAACAGATGCTAACTCCGACAAGGGGGAAGCTACTAGTGATAAAGTTACTTTGACTAGTGGTAGAAGTGGAAATGGCATCTTTGCCCATGTTGAACCACCTCCTACTTATGGAGGACCGGTTCCCTCCACACATTTGAATCATGTTGGTCCTCCTCCTAACTTTGTGAAAAATGAGGATTTTTCCTCTTGGGTCTATCACTTTAAACGTCATTTAAATCATAGTTCTACTAATCTTTGGAGAATTATTGAGCAAGGTTTCTACCCGCATGACCCAAGGAACTTCACTCCTAGAGAAGCCGCAGATCATCAATTCAACGAGTCCGCTCTCTTCATTCTCCAAGATGCAATTCCATCCGAAGATATTGTGCATCTCTGACCTTTCACCGTGGCCAGGGAAGCATGGCAACATGTTGTTTCCATTTACATGGGAAGTGCAAGCATTCAACGCTCCAACTTTGAAGTGGTGCAAGATGAAGCCGATGAGTTTGCAATGAATGAAGATGAAGAACCTCGAGAGCTTTACCGGAGACTAACCACTCTCGCGGTCTCACTTCGAGATCATGGGAGCGAGGATACAGATGACAATTGTATCAAGCGCAAGTTTCTCAAGGCCATGATGCCTTACCATAAGACCATGTCCTCTGTCATCCGTCAAAGTCTGGACTTTCATGCCTTGTCCTCAAGTGAAGTCTTGGATGATTTTGTTGCAATGGGGATCTTGGACAAGACCGCTGACAATGCGGTGTTGCGTTCGCAACAAGCAAAGAAGCCCAACCTTGATTTGAAGGCCAAGGCTAGTGTGTAAGAAGAGGGTGAAGAGGAAGAAGAGGAGTTTTGCCTTGAAGATACCAAGTATGCTTATCATGAGCACATGGCTCTTGCTTCACGATAATTTTGGAGCAAGAAGAACTCAAGGCCCAACTTCAACAAGAACAACTCAAGTGGTGCCAAGGTCAAGCAACGTGTGAGGACATGCTATAATTGTGGCAATTTGAGCCACTTTGTTGCGCAGTGCCCATACGAGAAGAGGGAAGACAATGGTGGCAAGCTTATCCGAAAAGACAAGGCCAAGTCTTTACCCAACATGAACAACTTCACCAAGAAGACTCCTCCCAAGGGGTTGGTGGCACAAGAAGAGTACAATGAGGATGATGATGATGAAGATGGTGAGATGGTTGCCATGGCGTCCGTTGCCATTGCAACAACTCCACGGGTGTCCCTCTTCGACTCACCCAATAAGAACATCACTGCCAAGTGCCCCATGGCCAAAGCCACCAACAAGGTAACCCCCAACATCAAAACCACCAGCACTACTAATCCTTCCTTGACGGATTGCATTAATGAAAGTGAGGGGTCAAAGGAGTAAGCAAATGAATTTGAGACTTTTATGAGTAAGCTTAAGGGTAAACCCAAGAAGCACTTCATTGCTCTCTTGGAACAACTTGGTGAAGCCAATGACATGATCGAGGCTCATGAAGAAACCATCTCTAAGATGGAAGGGCATAGTCGTGACTATGCCAATGAGATATTGGATCTCTCTAATGCGCTTGAGGAAGAGCGTGGTCATTGTTTGGCTCTTGAGGAGTCACACAAAGATGATCATGCTAAATTAAAGAAAGATCTTGATCATGCTCTTGTTGTATCTCGTGTGCTCAATTACGAGAAAGCTAAAATTCGGGTTGATCATGCTAGACTCAAGGAGGAGTTTGATACACTTGACAAGGCACACAAGGCCTCGAAGAGTGCTCATGCTAGCCTCAAGGAGTCTCATGATCAACTCCAAGTGAAGCTAACCAAGGAGAAAGCCACATTTCCTCATATGGTTTTAATTGATAATGCAAATGCTACTAACCCGTGTTGTGAGCATGTGCATCTTGTGGAGGAGGATGCCAAGTTGAAGGAGAAACTTGAGAAAGTCCTTGTGTCTTTTATACAAGGTGATATGAACCTCAACGACCTTTTGAGCAATCAAAAGGAAGTTGTGGGCAAGGAGGGAATTGGCTTTGCACCCAAGTCCAAGAACAAGAAGAAGAATGACAAGGCCAAACAACCTCCTCCTCTCAAGCAAACTTTTGTGAAGGAGGGAGAGGGTGCTTCCAAGGAAAAGAAGAACAATGTGAAGGGTGGTGGTGTCAAGAAGGGCAATGCCACTCCTTCCAACAAAGCCGGCGACTTTATCCCTTCTTATGTGTTATGCCATGCTAGTGATGGGCATGTTTATGCCAAATTTGTTGGTTCTTCTTATGAGTACATTCAATGGTCTATTTGGGTTCCTAAGACTCTTGTTACTAAAATCAAAGGACCCATCACAAAATGTGTACCTGAAACCAAGCATTGATCTCTTGTAGGTGTTTGCTTCGGTGGGGGATCATGGTTGCTCGATAGTGGAGCCACAAATCATATGACCGGAAGCAAGGACTTGGTGGTGGACGTGCACAAGATTTCATCTATGCCCACCAATGTCGAGTGGGGTGATGCCTCATCTTCTAAGGTATTGGGTCTTGGCAAGGTTTCCATTTCTCATGGTCTCACAATCGAGAAAGTCATGCTTGTTGAGTCCCTTGCATACAACTTACTTTCTGTTCGTCAACTTGCACTCATGGACTTCGCCACTTTCTTTGATATTGATATCGTGGCCCTATTGTGGAGCAAGACTCTTAAAGTAGCCTTTGTTGGGCATGTCGAGAACGGTCTCTATGTGATCAACTTTTCGGAGCGACCCACTAAGACCGCGACATGCCTAATGGCTAAAGTTCACATGGGATGGCTTTGGAATCACTGTTTAGCCCACGTTAATATGAGATCTTTGCAAAGTCTTCTCAAGGGGGACCATGTCCGTGGACTAACAAATGTTACTTTTGCCAAAGATCGTGCTTGCAGTGCTTGTATCGAAGGAAAGCTACTTGAGAAGGCTCACCCTCCCACGACTATCATCTACTCGAAGAGGCCCTTGGAGCTCCTTCACTTAGATCTCTTTGGGCCTCCATTCTTTGATAGCCTTGGGGGTAGAAAGTATAGATTGGTGATTGTGGATGATTATTCAAGATACACTTGGGTATATTTCTTCAAGAGGAAGAGTGAGACCCAACAAACTGTCATCGACTTTGCAAATGAAGCTCAACTTTAACACAATGCAAAGATCTTGACGATAAGAAGTGACAACGGCACCGAGTTCAAGAACTACAAATTGGATGAGTTTCTTAGTGATGAGGGGATCAAACATCAATATTCTGCACCTTACACCCCTCAACAAAATGGTGTAGCAGAGAGGAAGAACCGGACGTTGATGGATGCAGCAAGGACCATGATGGCGGAGTTCAAGTCTCTGTACAACTTTTTAGCCAAAGCCATCAACAGCGCTTGTCATGCATCCAATCAGCTCTATCTCCGCAAAGGCTTGAACAAGACTCCATATGAGATACTCACCGGCAACAAGCCCAACCTCAAGTACTTCCGGGCGTTCGGGTGTAAGTGTTTCATTCTCAAGAAAGGTGTTCATTTGTCTAAATTTGAGGCTAGAGCTCATGAGGGCATATTTATTGGTTATGCTACAAACTCTCATGCTTACCATATCCTCAACAAGTCCACCCGACTTATTGAGGAGACGTGTAACGTGGAGTTTGATGAGAATAACGGCTTTCAAGTGGAGCAAAGTGGTACTTGTGATGTAGGTGATGAAATTACTCCCCAAGCCATAAGAAGAATGGGTGTTGGTCATATCCTACCCATTGAGGAACCCCTTGTGGCCGAAGGAGAAGGACAATGTTCCACTCAAGTGGAACCATTACCAACCCAAGACCCACATGCTTACGAAGAACAAAGTGAAGGCCCTCAACCAAAGGAACAAGTTCAAGGGCAAGATCAACCTCAAGATGGTGGTGAACTACCAAGTGATGCCCAAGGTCAAGTTCTCACCACCGAGCAAGTTCAAGATCAAGAGCAAGCTCAAGATCAAGAACAAGCTCAAGACGATGCTCAAGATGATCAAGTTACCTCTCCTCAACTCTCTCCTGAGGAGGAATTGGAGCGTCATGCCGTCAAGATTGCATCCAAGCTCACTACCAAAGATCATCTCATGACGAATGTGCTTGGAAGCTTAAGAAAGGGGGTAAGCACTCATAGACAATTAGCAAACTATTGTGAACATCACGCGTTTGTTTATTGTGTTGAACCCCAAAAGGTCTATGAGGCGCTCAAGGATCTGGATTGGCTTAATGCCATGCATGAAGAACTCAACAACTTCGAGCACAACAAGGTGTGGAGATTGGTGCCAAGGCCAAAGGGGAACCATAATGTCATTGGAACCAAGTGGATATTCAATAGGAAGCAAGATGCTCATGGGATTATCATACGCAGCAAGGCTCGTTTGGTAGCACAAGGCTACTCCCAAGTCGAGGGTATCGACTACGGTGAAACCTTTGCTCCCGTTGCTCACCTTGAATCTATTTTTTTTTTGATTTCTTATGCTTCTCATCATAACGTCAAGTTGCAACAAATGGATGTGAAGAGTGTTTTTCTTAATGGTCCTATGAATGAGTTGGTATATGTCAAACAACCCTCGGGGTTTGAGGATCCCGAGTTCCCCAATCATGTGTACCAAATCGATAAGGCGCTCTATGGCCTTAAACAAGCCCCACATGCATGGTATGAGCACCTTACCGAGTTGATGCAAGATCGTGGGTTTGAAATTGGGAAAATCGACCCCACTCTTTTTACTAAGAAGGTCAAAGGGGAGTTGTTTGTATGCCAACTATATGTTGATGATATTATCTTTGGTTCTCCTAACAATGCTTTCAATGAGGAGTTTGCCGCTCTCATGACCTCGAAGTTCAAGATGTCCATGATGGGAGAGTTGAAGTTCTTTCTCGGGTTTGAAATGAAACAAAGAAGAGAAGGAACCTTCATCAACCAAGACAAATGCACTCAAGACATGCTCAAGAGATTCAAGCTAAGTGATGTCAAGCCAGCTTCCACTCCAATGCTTGTCAAATGGCAACTTGACATAGATCCCAATGGTAAAGTGGTGGATCAAAAGGTATATCATTCCATGATTGGCTTCTTGGTTTACCTTTGTGAATCTAGATCGGATATCATGTTGAGTGTGGGAATTTGTGCACGGTTTCAAGCCTTACCTAAGGGAAGCCACTATGTGGCGGTCAAGCGAATCCTTTGATATTTGGCTCATACCCCAAACTTTGGCTTATGGTACCCAAGAGGAGCTAACTTCAACCTTGTGGGCTTTTCGGACTCAGATTTGGCGGGATACAAAGTGTATAGGAAGTTAACTTACGGAGGGTGCCAATTTCTTGGTTGCTCTTTGGTGAGTTGGTCTTCTAAGAAACAAAGTTGTGTGTCTCTCTCATCCACCGAAGTGGAGTATGTGGCTGCCGTTAGTTGTTGTGCTCAACTTCTATGGATGAGGCAAACTTTAAAGGACTACGGTGTCATTTGTGACAAAGTGCCTCTTTGGTGTGACAATGAAAGTGTCGTCAAGATTTCTCTCAACCCGATGCAACACTTAAAGACGAAGCATATTGAGATTCGGTATCACTTCATACGGGATCACATTAGGCGAGGGGAGATCGAGCTCAACTATGTCAACACTCATGATAACCTTGCAGATATTTTCACGAAGCCCTTGGATGAAGCAAAATTTCGCGAGTTAAGGCATGAGCTAAATATCATTGATTCGAGCAACGTGGCTTGAACCTTTGCACACCCTACCATACTCATCTTGATGTCTTGTTTAGGTGTAGGCATGGATATAGGGGGGCGTTGTTCTCTCAATGAACTCTCCCTCACCTATTATGCACAAATTGATCAACTCTTTCACATTATCCATTTTTATGGTACTTGTGCTTCAAAGACGAGTTGTGGTCATGGGCCCAGGGATAATTCTTCATGGTGCCATACAAATTGACTCAAACATAGGTGGCTCCGGCCACCGCCCCTCTCTTTGAGAGGTTTTGGTTTGTGTTTGGTCCTTGTTGTCTTTTGCCTTCTTTTGAGCTATGTTTGTGTTTGAGTTGCCTCGTGTGTGTGCTCTTTTGCGTGTCTGGTTGCTTGAAGGTTGCATTGCATAGGCCGTCTTATTCTGTTCTTGTCCAAACGTGGACTTTCTTGGGTTTACGGTACTACCGTGGCAAGCCATGGTACTACCGCTGGAGATGGGTTACCCTGTGCATGCACAGCTGCATCCCAGGAACGGTACTACCGCTTCCATCGTGGTAGTAATTTTTTACTGCCACTGGAAGAGCGGTACTACCACCCTGTGTGCGGTACTTCCGCCCAGGCGGTACTACCTCGATGAGAAGCGGTACTACCACGCCGTCGCAAGCGCGTGGGGGTTAAGAGCGGGTAGGGGGATACCCATTCATCTATTCCACTCACTACATCTCTCTCTCTCTCTCCTACCCAAGAACGTCGCAGGAGGACCTCGCCGGATCTCCGTCTCCGGCCGCTCTCCTCGCATTCCGAACGGTGGGATCGATCCCCACCTCGCCCTCTTGCCATGGAACCCAGTATCTCCCCTAGTCCCTCTCTCTTTGACATGTTGTTGTGTTTTTAGGTTTTGGGGAGATGCGTGTGTAGTTATTGTGATTTTTGGCTAAATCTTTGCAAGAGGATATTGTTGGAGAGTGCTAGTGCATTAGATCTGCTATTTGGTGTGATACAACGGTGTAGTTTTGATCAACGGTAGTACCGATCTACTTTTACGAATGTTTCTAGATCCGTTCTTGTCATTCTTGCGAGTTGATGTTCTGTGCGGTACTACCTCTCCTCCTGGAGCGGTACTACTGCCCACTCATGCGGTAACTGCCCCATGCGATACTACCGCTCTGCTGGAGCGGTACTACCGCCAGGCGCGTGAAAGTAAAATTTTACTTCCGCTCCAGGCGCAGTACTACTGTGCCAACTCGACATAGTACTACCGCGGCTAGAGCAGATGTAAAATTTTACGTCCGCATCCTGGCCCGGTACTACCATTGGGTTAAAAACAACTCTGTTTTGTCCTTCCAGTGTCATTTCTACACGTTTCGTTTGGTTTTGGCCTTGGTCTTTGCAATAATCCTTCTCATTTTTCTTGTGTGTTTGTGTCGTGTGCCATAGGTGGTGGCTCCGGTTCCAATATCCGGCGCTCGAATCCCAGCCATGACACGAGCTCCAAGCGGCTTCGCAACCAAGGGGATCCTGAGGGCTCTAGTGCCCCACAACGCCACGTCAAGTCCACATCTAAAAAGGTCAAGGCGCCAACTTTCGGCACGGATGAAATGCCTCAAGCGGAGTTTCTGACTCGACGGAAGCTTGATACGTCTCCAACGTATCTATAATTTTTGATTGTTCCATGCTATTATATTATCTGTTTTGGATGTTAATGGGCTTTATTTTACACTTTTATATTATTTTTGGGACTAACCCATTAACCCAAGGCCCAGTGCAAATTGTTGTTTTTTGCCTATTTCAGTGTTTCGCGGAAAAGGAATATCAAATGGAGTCCAAACGGAATGAAACCTTCGGGAGCGTGATTTTTGGAACAAACGTGATCCAGAGGACTTGGAGTGGACATCAAGAAACATACGAGGTGTCCACGAGGCAGGGGGGCGCGCCCTCCCCCTCGTGGGCCCCTCATGGCTCAACCGACCTACTTCGTCCTCCTATATATGTTCACATACCCTGAAAACATCCAGGAGCACCACGAAACCCTATTTCTACCACCGCAACCTTTTGTACCCAAGAGATCCCATCTTGGGGCCTTTTCCGGAGCTCCGCCGGAGGGGGCATTGATCACGGAGGGCCTCTACATCAACTCCATGGCCCCTCCGATGATGTGTGAGTAGTTTACTTCAGACCTTCGGGTCCATAGTTATTAGCTAGATGGCTTCTTCTCTCTCTTTGGATCTCAATACAAAGTTCTCCTCGGCCTTCTTGGAGATCTATTCGATGTAACTCTTTTTGCGGTGTGTTTGTCGAGATCCGATGAATTGTGGGTTTATGATCAAGTCTATCTATGAACAATATTTGATTCTTCTCTGAAATCTTTTATGCATGACTGGTTATCTTTGCAAGTCTCTTCGAATTATCAGTTTGGTTTGGCCTACTAGATTGATCTTTCTTGCAATGGGAGAAGTGCTTATCTTTGGGTTCAATCTTGCGGTGCTCAATCCCAGTGATAGAAAGGGAAACGACACGTATTGTATTGTTGCCGTCGAGGATAAAAAGATGAGGTTTATATCATATTGCTTGAGTTTATCCCTCTACATCATGTCATTTTACCTAAGGCATTACTCTGTTTTTATGAACTTAATACTCTAGATGCATGCTGGATAGCGGTCGATGTGTGGAGTAATAGTAGTAGATGCAGGCAGGAGTCGGTCTACTTGTCGCGTACGTGATGCCTATATACATGATCATGCCTAGATATTCTCATAATTATTCGCTTTTCTATCAATTGCTTGACAGTAATTCGTTCACCCACCGTAATACTTATGCTATCTTGAGAGAAGCCACTAGTGAAACCTATGGCCCCCGGGTCTATTTTCCATCATATAAGTTTCCAATCTATTTTTTACTTTGGAATCTTTACTTTCAATCTATATCATAAAAATACCAAAAATATTTATCTTATCATATTTATCTCTATCAGATCTCACTCTCGTAAGTGACCGTGAAGGGATTGACAACCCCTTTATCGCGTTGGTTGCGAGGTTCTTATTTGTTTGTGTAGGTACGAGGGACTTGCGTGTGTCCTCCTACTGGATTGATACCTTGGTTCTCAAAAACTGAGGGAAATACTTACGCTACTTTGCTACATCACCCTTTCCTCTTCAAGGGAAAACCAACGCAGTGCTCAAGAGGTAGCAAAGCTCAACCCCTACGTCAACCCTAGGGAGCTTTCAAAGGGAAATGACTTGTTTTGGACCAAGCAACAGAATCTTATCTTCTTGGATGTGATCAAGGCCAAGCAGAACCTCTACGTACCCGTTCTGTGGATTGATATGAATCATCTGAAGAAGGACCGGGCATACTTTGGCGAGCCTCTAGATTTGGTGGAGCAGTTTGGCATTGAGGAGTTACTCATGTTCCAAATGGACTTTGACCCGGAGATTGTGGCTCAGTTCTTTGCTTCTGTCCACTTCCACACGGATGAGAAGCGGACCATGACGTGGATGACTAATGGGAAGAGGATGTCTGTAGAGTGGAAGGAATTCATGGAGATGTTGCACGTTCGTGATGAGGGGTTCAATGTGCCCGTTGGTGTCCGCCCACATGCCAACCCCGAGTCGGCCAACAAGAACAAGCATCTACCCTACCTTTTATAGAAGAAGTTAGCCAATGACAAGAAGACTTGGGTGTTGAACCCATTCCTTGACATCATGCACCGGATCTTCCGCAACTCACTTTTTCCTCGCATAGGTGACAAGGACAAGGTGCATGCCTATCTTGTGGATATGATGCTCATCTGTGAGGAAGCACGTCTCCAGCAGACTCAACCACTTGATGTCTCACATATCATGTGGTGTGAGCTGCAGTTTGCTGTGTTCAATCGTAAGGTTCCCATCTATGGACCTTACCTGTTTCTCTTGATCTGAAGACTTGGGAGAAGCTCTTTCCGGGTGAAGAATTTCTTGATCCCAACAAGATTCGCCATGAGCCCATCAAGCTGCGCCAGAAGAACAAGTGGGCTAACACCACTATCCGGGCCGAGGCAGAGGCTGCTAGGATGGATGTGGATGAGGATGAGTTGGAGGAGGCGGCTGAGGACAGTTCTGAGGGATACACTCCTCCCTCTACTGAGCCAACTTGGGCTAAGAAGCTCAAGGCCAAGATGAAGGCTCTGTTCTACATGCAGGCCAAGGGATAGTACTAGGCTCATATGAACGCCAAGATGGCTCATCATCGCGACAAGGCTATTATGAGGCAGGTTAGCCTTGAGGTCCAGGATGGCTCTGAGGAGAGGATCGCAGATGAGGAACAATGGACCAGACAGTACTGCCGGTGGAGTGAGTCTGAGGAGGATACTGGAGTTCCCTCTTCATCCCGTGCTGCTGAGGAGTCTGAGGAGGAGGAACATGACTGGTGATGCCTTGGAGTTCTATCACCACCTATGTCGTGGGTGTCCTCCCTCCCTTTTTTGTGTCTCGATGCCAAAGGGGAGAGAGTGTAGGATTTGCGAGTCTTGTGTCGCTTTGCTTTCGTTATGTTTAACCTTCGTTTCTTTGTCTTGTTGGTTTGTGGTTGTGTTCGTGTGAGTCCAGGAGACTATCATATGGTGTAAGGCATATGCCCTCAAGCTTATCTTATTGTCTTATCTTATTGTCTAGTTTTTTTAGTAGATTGTGAGCTTATGTTATCTTGTTCCCTTTACTTCATGCTCACATACTTTACCTTGCCTCCATGCTTAGTGTTATTTATATTGTTGCAAGGATTGTCTTGTCTATAAAATATAGGGGTAGTGTTGATACTAGTATGTGTGTCGTGCAGTCCAAATCATATCTATAGAGTGCACACATCTAGGGGGAGCCTGTCTATATTTTATGGATGTTGGGTTTGCTTATGTTCATTTTATATCCTTATGTGCAAATCTAGTATTGTTATCCATCCACCAAAAAGGGGGAGATTGTAAGGGCATATTTCTCCCTATGTGGTTTTGGTGATTGATGACAATGCATTTGCGGACTAATCGTGTGCATTGAGCATTTCAGATATCTCATGTCTAGGCACAAGTCAATTCGGTGCCCCTTGGAGCCTATCAAAGACGGCATTTCTCTACGTTTCTTTTCGGTGGATTTGAGTCGTAGGAAAGTCGTACTATTAAGAGAGGGTCCGCTTCGGAAAAGGTTAGGGTGGAATCAACACGTACAAATCTGTTCCTTTGCACCCCCTTTCCTTCGCTTCATTGGAGAACCGGTCATTTTCCCTTGTCTATGCAAAGATGAAGGCCTCCAAGTGCTGTAGTTTCTGTGGCATGCGGTAGTACTGCTCAAGGGAGCAGTAGTACCACAGCGGTCCACGGTAGTACCGCCCAGGGTAGCGGTAGTACCGTGTTGTGCGGTAGTACCGTGGCCTCTAGCCCAGAATGCTGGCACGCACGGAAGTAGGTGCAGAAGTAATTTTTTACTTCCGCGCCCTACACGGTAGTGCCGCTCCCTGCGAGCAGTAGTACCATGCTGGATTTTTGCACAGACCGAAATTCAGCGGAAGTAGCCATGGATGTAATTTTACTAGTCCGTGCCTTCCCAGCCCAGTTGAACCCTGCCTTGCGGTAGTACTGCAAGGGCGTGCTGTAGTACCGCTCATTGCTATACGCAACATGGTCTCGTCTGGTCTCTGCCGCGCGAGCGGTAGTACCGCACAGTCTAGCAGTAGTACCACAAGCCCTTGCGGTAGTACCGCGTGTCTGTGCGGTAGTACCGCATGTCGCGGGTTGAATAAGTGGGTAACGGTTGGATCTTTCCCCTCTCTATATAAAGGGGATCTTCTTCCCCAAGTTGACCTCCTCTTCCCTCCTCTTCCCTCCCCAAGCTCCATTGTTGCTCAAAGCTCCATTTTCTCCCAATCTCTCTCCCTAGCCAATCAAACTTGTTGATTTTCTAGGGATTGGTTGAGAAGGCCCCGATCTACACTTCCACCAAGAGAAATTTGATTCCCCCCACTAATCCCTTGCGGTTCTTGTTACTCTTGGGTGTTTGAGCACCCTAGATGGTTGAGGTCACTGTAGAGCCATATTCCATTGTGGTGAAGCTTCGTGGTGTTGTTGGGAGTCTCCGATTAAGTTGTGGAGATTGCCCCAACCTTGTTTGTAAAGGTTCGGTCGCCGCCTCCAAGGGCACCAATAGTGGAATCACAACATCTTGCATTGTGTGAGGGCGTGAGGAGAATACGGTGGCCCTAGTGGCTTCTTGGAGAGCATTGTGCCTCCACACCGCTCCAAGGAGACGTACTTCCTCTCAAAGGGAAGGAACTTCGGTAACACACCCTCGTCTCCACCGGCTCCACTCTTGGTTACCTGACGCAATGATCTATCCATGGATATGCATAGCAGCAAGGGGGAGAGTGTGTGTACGTACACTCATAGACCGTAAGCGGAAGCGTTTCACAACGCGGTTGATGTAGTCGAACTTCCTCTCACGTCAACCGATCAAGTATCGAACGCACTGCACCTCCGTGCTCTGCACACGTTCAGCTCGGTGACGTCCCTCGCCTTCTTGATCCAGCAAGACGTCGAGGTAGTAGATGAGTTCCTTCAGCATGACAGTGTGGTGACGATGATGGTGAAGTAATCTCTGCAGGGCTTCGCCTAAGCACTACGAAAATATGACCAGGGGTGAAAATGGTGGAGGGGGGCACCGCACACGGCTAACAATTGATCTGGTGTGTGCTAGGCGCCCCCTCCCACATATATATAGGTGGGAGGGATGGAGGAACAACCATAGGAGGCGCCCAAGTAGGAGGAATCCTACTTGGAGTCCCTCCCAAGGCGCGCCCCCTGCCATATATAACCGAGGGGGAAGGAAAGAGGGGGGAGAGGGAAGGAAGTGGGAATCCTAATCCACACTTTCCTTTCCCTTCCCCCTTTCCTTCCCCTCCTAGGCCGGCCCATATGGGGGGTGCACCAGCCCCTTGTGGCTGGTGTGTTTCCCCTCTTGGACCGTAAGGCCCATATCTTTTGCCGAGGGTGCCCGGAACCCCTTCCAGTCACCCGATAAGTACCCGGTACCCCCCGAAACACTTTCAGTGTCCGAATACTATCGTCCTATATATCAATCTTTACCTCTCGACCATTTCAAGACTCCTCATCATGTCCATGATCTTATTCGGGACTCCGAACAATATTCGGTCACCAAATCACATAGGCGTGCGGACCCTATGGGTTCGAGAACTATGTAGACATGACCGAGACACCTCTCCGATCAATAACCAATAGCGGAACCTGGATGCCCATATTGGCTCCTACATAGTATACTAAGATCTTTATCGGTCGAACCGTTATGACAACATACGTAATTCCCTTTGTCCATCGGTATGTTACTTGCCTGAGATTCGATCGTCGGTATCTTCATACCTTGTTCAATCTCGTTACCGGCAAGTCTCTGTACTCGTTTCGTAATACATCACCTCGTGACTAACTCCTTAGTTGTTTGCTTGCAAACTTATGATGTGTATTACCGAGAGGGCCCAGAGATACCTCTCCGATACTCGGAGTGAAAAATCCTAATCTCGATCTATGCCAACTCAACAAACACCTTCGGAGATACCTATAGAGCATCTTTATGATCGCCCAGTTACGTTGTGACGTTTATTAGCACACATAGTATTCCTCCGATATCCGGGATTTGCATAATCTCGTAGTCGAAGGAATATGTATTTGACAGGAAGAAAGCAATAGAAATAAAACTGAATGATCATTATGCTAAGCTAACAGATGGGACTTGTCCATCACATCATTCTCCTAATGATATGATCTCGTTATAAAATGACAACTCATGTCAATGGTTAGTAAACCTTAACCATTTTTAATCAACGAGCTAGTCTAGTAGAGGCTCACTAGGGACACGGTGTTTGTTTATGTATTCACACATGTATTAAGGTTTCCGATCAATACAATTCTAGCATGAATAATAAAAATTTATCATGATTTAGGAAATATAATAATAACCATTTTATTATTGCCTCTAGGGCATATTTCCATCAGATGATAGCAAGATAAACTTGGATAACAGGTCCTACCGTGTCAACGAAGGCTTTGATGACAGATGATAGGTGGGAACCCGGTGAACGAGTTCATGCCTGAGGGTGGCCCAATCTTCACGTCATTGGATCGAATCGGGGGGATAAGTTGTTGCAAGCAGCCGAGATAACTAGCTTTATACCTGCCAAGGTTGGATGCAACCCGTACATTGGGGATGGCTGACCGAAGCTACAAGAACTCCAACCCGCTGTCCAAACAATAGTAGTACCAGAAACCGGGACTAACCCACACAAAACGGCTGGAACCGTAGAGCACGAATTAGGGGGGACCAGAGGCTCCTTCTCGTGAATCCGGATGAACTCACAAGAGCAAAGGTAGCGAGAATCTCTTGGATCTCTCTAGCAGTCTTGCTGCATAAGCTTGTAGCTGAATGGTTTGACAAAAAAGTTTTTCTAGAGGATGGGGGAGATGGGGTTTTATAGCAGGTGATACGTCTCCAACGTATCTATAATTTTCTATTGTTCCATGCTATTATATTATTTGTTTTGGATGTTTTAGATGCATTAATATTCCATTTTATATTTTTTTTGGGACTAACTTATTAACCCAGAGCCCAGTGCTAGTTTCTGTTTTTTCCTTGTTTTTGAGTTTTATAGAAAAGGAATATCAAACGGAGTCCAAATGGAATAAAACTTTACGATGATTTTTCTTGGACCAGAAGACACACGTAGGACATGGAGAGGAAGTCAAAAGAGTCCCGAGGGCTCCACAAGCCCATAGGGCGTGCCCTGGGGGGGGGGGCTCCCCTGGCTTGTGGGACCCACGGGAGTCCTCCAACCCTAATCTTTGCCCTATAAATTCAGAAATATTCCCAAACGACCAGAACCGTCCACAAAAATTACTTTTCCACCACCGTAACCTTCTATATCCATGAGATCCCATCTAGGGACCTTTTCCGGCGCCCTGCCGGAGGGGGATTCGATCACGGAGGGCTCCTACATCAACTTTATTGCCCTTCTGATGAAGCATGAGTAGTTTACCACAGACCTAAGGGTCCATAGCTAGTAGCTAGTGCTACCTCTTGAGCATGTGTTGGTTTTCCCTTGAAGAGGAAAGGGTGATGCAGCAAAGTAGCGTAAGCATTTCCCTAAGTTTTTGAGAACCAAGGTATCAATCCAGTAGGAGATAACACGCAAGTCACCTAGTACCTGCACAAACAATGAAGAACCTCGCAACCACGCGATAAAGGGGTTGTCAATCCCTTCACGGCCACTTGCGAAAGTGAGATCTGATAAAGATAATAAGATAAGTATTTTTGGTATTTTTGTTGTATAGATTGGAAAGTAAAGATTGCAAAATAGTAAACGAGATGCGATGTAAATAAAAAGAGATGCAATATAATAAGAAAGAGACCCGGGGGCCATAGGTTTCACTAGTGGCTTATCTCATGATAGCATGTATTACAGCGGGTGAACAAATTACTGCCGAGCAATTGATAGAAGGGCGCATAGTTATGAGAATATCTAGTCAATGATTATGAAATATAGGCATCACGTCTGTGTTAAGTAGACCGAAACGATTCTACATCTACTACTATTACTCCACAATATGACATATTAAGTAGACCGAAACGCTTTAAGCAATATGACATGATGTAGAGGGATAAACTCAAGCAATATGATATAAACCCCATCTTTTTATCCTTGATGGCAACAATACAATACGTGCCTTGTTGCCCCTACTATCTTTGGGAAAGGACACTGCAAGATTGAACCCAAAGCTAAGCACTTCTCCCATTGCAAGAAAGGTCAGGAACTAAACCGATAATTCGAAGAGACTTGCAAAGATATCAAATCATGCATATAAGAATTCAGAGAAGAACCAAATATTATTCATAGATAAACTTGATCATAAATCTACAATTCATCGGATCTCGTCAAACACACCGCAAAAAGTATTACATCGAATAGATCTCCAAGAACATCGAGGAGAACTTTGTATTGAGGACCAAAGAGAGAGAAGAAGCCATCTTGCTAATAACTATGGACCCGAAGGTCTATGGTAAACTACTCTCACATCATCGGAGAGGCTATGGTGTTGATGTAGAATCCCTCCGTGATCGAATCCCCCTCCGACAGATCGCTAGAAAAGGCCCAGATGGGATCTCACGGGTACAGAAGGTTGCGGCAGTGGAAAAGTGGTTTCGTGGCTCCCCCTGATGTTTTTATGGTATAAGAGTATATATAGGCGAAAGAAGTACGTCGGTGGAGCTCCGTGGGGCCCATGAGAGTGGGGGGCGTGCCTACCCCCTAGGAGCGCCCTCCTATCTCGTGGCCACCTCGCGGACTTCCAGACTTCCACTCCAAGTCTCCTAGTTTGCGTTTGTTCCAAGAAAGATCCTCGCGAAGGTTTCGTTCCATTTGGATTCCGTTTGATATTCCTTTTCTGCGAAACACTAAAATGGGCATAAAACAGAAACTGGCAGTGGGCCTCTGGTTAATAGGTTAGTCCCAAAAATAATATAAAAGAGCATATTAAAGCCCATTAAACATCCAAAATAGATAATATAATAGCATGGAACAATAAAAATTATAGATACGTTGGAGACGTATCAGCTAGATGGCTTCTTCTCTCTCTTTGATCCTCGATACTATGTTCTCCTCGATGTTCTTGGAGATCTATGCGATGTAATCTTCTTTTGCGGTGTGTTTGTCGAGATCCGATGAATTGTGGATTTTTTATAAGTTTATCTATGAATATTATTTGAATCTTCTCTGAATTCTTATATGCATGATTTGATATCTTTGTATTTCTCTTCGAATTATCGGTTTGGTTTGGCCAACTAGATTGGTTTTTCTTGCAATGGGAGAGGTGCTTAGTTTTGGGTTCAATCGTGCGGTGTCCTCACCTAGTGATAAAGTAGGGGTAGCAAGGCACGCATTTGTATTGTTGCCATCAAGGGTAAAAAGATGGGGTTTTCATCATATTGCTTGAGTTTATCCCTCTACATCATGTCATCTTACTTAAGGCGTTACTCCATTCTTATGAACTTAATACTCTAGATGCATGATAGCGGTCGATGTGTGGAGTAATAGTAGTAGATGCAGAATCGTTTTGGTCTACTTGACACGAATGTGATGCCTATATTCATAATCATTGCCTTGTATATCGTCATAACTTTGCTCTTTTCTATCAATTGCTCGATAGTAATTTGTTCACCCACCGTATTATTTTCCTTCAAGAGAGAAGCCTCTAGTGAAACCTATGGCCCCCGGGTCTATTTTCCATCATATATTTTTAGATATACAAACCCTAAAACCCAAAAATATCTCGCTGCAATTTATTTACTTTTATTTTGTTTTACATTTTAGTAATATTTTATATCTATATCTATCATATCTCACCTTTGCAAGTGACCGTGAAGGGATTGACAACCCCTTTGTCGCGTTGGGTGCAAGTTTTTTGATTGTTTGTGCAGGTGCATAGATTGGAGACTTGCTTGTATCTCCTACTAGATTGGTACCTTGGTTCTTAACTGAGGGAAACACTTATCTCTACTTTTCTGCATTACCCTTTCCTCTTCAAGGGAAACACCAAAGCAAGCTCAAGAAGTAGTAGGAAGAATTTCTGGTGCCATTGACGGGGAGATGTACATTAAGCCTACCAAGTACCCATCATAAACTCTCATCTCTTGCATTACATTATTTTCCATTTGCCTCTCATTTTCCTCTCCCCCACTTCTAAAACGATTTCAAAAAAATACCAAAAGATTTGCCTTTTTATTCATCTTCTTTCGTTCATCTTTTCATTTGCCCTTATGTCTTACTTGGGTTGTTTGCTCGTTTGCTTGGTATAATTGTGTGTTTATTGAAAATCAGAAGCAAAGAGTTTATGGATCCTCATCCACTTGCTAATCTTTTTAAAAGATCCAATTATGATGAACCAATTGGTAGTGAGTTGTGTGCACTAGATTATTGATGTCGCTTGAAGCTACATTGATATTTCCCCAAAGAGGAAGGGATGATGCAGCACAACGACGGTAGGAATTTCCCTCAAATGTGAAACCAAGGTTATCAAACCAGTAGGAGAACCAAGCAACAAAACTTAAACAACACCTGCACACAAATAACAACTTCTCGCAACCCGACGTGTTAAAGGATTTGTCAATCCCTTTCAGGGTACAACGCCTCAAGATAGGCAAACAGATGTGAGGTAAATTTATAGTAGATTGATAGATCGAGCGCCAAACAAAATAAATAACAATAAATTGCAGCAAGGTATTTTTATATTTGTGGTTTAATAGATCTGAAAATAAATGCAAAGGAAAAGTAGATCTCAAAGGCAAATATATGAGAAAGAGACCCGAGGGCCGTAGGTTTCACTAGTGGCTTCTCTCGAGAAAAATAGCAAACGGTGGGTGAACAAATTACTGCTGGGCAATTGATAGAACTCAAAATACTCATGGTGTTATCCAGGCAATGATCATTACATAGGCATCACGTCCAGGATTAGTAGACTAACTCCTGCCTGCATCTACTACTATTACTCCACACATCGACCACTATCCAGCATGCATCTAGTGTATTAAGTTCATGGAGAAACGGAGTAATGCAATAAGAACGATGACATGATGTAGACAAAATCTATCTATGTAGAGATAGACCCCATCGTTTTATCCTTAGTAGCAACGATATATATGTGTCGGTTCCCCTTCTGTCACTGGGATCAAGCACCGTAAGATCGAACCCACTACAAAGCACCTCTTCCCATTGCAAGATAAATAGATCAAGTTGGCCAAACAAAACCCAAATATCGGAGAAGAAATATGAGGCTATAAGAGATCAAGCATAAAAGAGATCAAAGAAACTCAAATACTTTCATGGATATAAAAAGATAGATCTAATCATAAACTCAAAGTTCATCGATCCCAACAAACACACCGCAAAAAGAGTTGCATCATATGGATCTCCAAGAGACCATTGTATTGATAATCAAGAGAGAGAGAGAGGAAGCCATCTAGCTACTAACTATGGACCCGAAGGTCTACAAAGAACTATTCATGCATCATCGGAGAGGCACCAATGGAGGTGGTGAACCCCATCTGAGATGGTGTCTAGATTGGATCTGGTGGTTCTGGACTCTGCGGTGGCTGGATAATATTTTCATCGACTTCCCTAGGGTTTCTGGAATATTGGGGTAGGCGGTCCGGGGGGCACCCGAGGTGGGCACGACCCACCAGGGCGCGCCTGGGCTGGTGGGCCCTGGTGGGTTGTGCTCTCATTAGAGCACCCCCAGGCACAGCTAGGGCCCATTATGTTCCTTCTGGTCCAAAAAAATCTCCATAAAGTTTCGTTGCGTTTGGACTCCGTTTGATATTGATTTCATCCGATGTAAAAAACATGCAGAAAACAGCAACTGGCACTTGGCACTATGTCAATAGGTTAGTACCAAAAAATGATATAAAATGACTATAAAATAATTATAAAACATCCAAGATTGATAATATAACAACATGGAACAATAAAAAATTATAGATACGTTGGAGACGTATCAGCATCCCCAAGCTTAACTCCTACTCGTCCTCGAGTAGGTAAGTCATAAAAACAGAATTTTTGATGTGGAATGCTGCCTAACATGTCATATCATATTATTTTATTTATAGCATGGACATTTAGACTTTTATGTGATTCAAAGCAACAGTCTAGTTTTGACATGATAATTTAAATACTCAAGCATATCAACAAGCAACCATGTCTTTCAAAATATCAATGCTAAAATAAGTTATCCCTGGCCCATCATGCTCAATCATTGATCCATTCATGAAACACACTCGCATATTAGCTACACCCAATACTTAAGTATGATCATATTGCCTCCTAGTTGGTGCTTTTATAAGAGAAGATGGAGACTCAAATTCAAAAAAATGCATAAAGTAAAAGAAAGGCCCTTCACAGAGGGAAGTAGGGATTTGTAGAGGTGCCAGAGCTCAAAGCGAAAAACCTAAAGATAAAATCATTTTTGGAGGTGTATCCTTCCCAGCAACGAAAACGACTTAGAGTTCCCAACACTTTCCATGCTAGATATATCATAGGCGGTTCCCAAACAGAAAATAAAGTTTATTCTTTTTTCCACCATACTTTCACTTTCCATGGCTAACCGTATCCACGTGTGCCTTCCATACCAACACTTTCCAAGGAATTTATTATTTGACAACATAAAGTAAATTATTATTTTCATTTCAAGACTCAGCATCCCTAATACCTTTGCCTTACTCTCATGCAATGACAAGTGAATAAACACTCATCATGAGAATAACATACATCTTGCATAGAAAATATTAGCCACCCCTCACTGCTCCGCGAGCGAAATGAACACACAAAAGAGAAGTTTATTTTGAAAATTAGAGATGTAAACTACAAATATTCTTAGAACGGCAAAAGAATACCGCATATAAGTAGATATAGTGGACTCATGTGGCAAAACTGGTTTAAAGGATTTTGGATGCACAAGTAGAGATCATACTTTGTGCAAAATGAAGGCTAGCAAAAGATTGAGAAGCAGCAACCAAGAAACGGATAATCTCATAAGCAAGCATTAAGCATAATTAACACCGAATAATGCACCACAAGTTGGATATAATTTCATTGCATGACTATTGACTTTCGTGCTTGCATAGGGAATCACAAACCTTAACGCCAATATTCTTACTAAAGCATAATTACTCATCAAGATGACTCACATATCACATCATCATATCTCAAAACTATTACTAAGAATCAAGTTTATTTTATCCAATGATCTTCATGAAAGTTTTTATTATATCCTTCTTGGATATCTATCACTTTGGGATTAATTTTCATGTGTTGCTTTTCATAAGCTCAAACAAATATAAGTGAAGATCATGAGCATAATATTTCTTTCTTTCTCCCAAATTAATTTAAGTGAAGCAAGAGAGAATTTCTTGAAAATTTTACTAACTCTCAAATAAATCTAAGTGAAACAAGAGAGCATTTCTTCAAAAATACTAAAGCACATTGTGCTCAGAAAGATATAAGTGAAGCACTAGAGCAAGTCCATAGCTCATAAAAGATTTAAGTGAAGCAAAGAGAGCAATTCTAACAAGTCATGACATAACTTTGTCTCTCTCAAATAGGTGTGTCCAGCAAGGGATCAAGACTTAAAACACAAAATAAAACAAGCAAAGACTCATATCATACAAGACGCTCCAAGCAAAACACATAGTATGTGACGAATAAAAATATAGCTTCGAGTAAAATACCAATGGTCGTTAGAAGAAAGAGGAGAGGCCACTCGGGGGCATCCCCAAGCTTAGTTGGTTGCTCATTTTTGGATAATAGCTTGGGATGCCGGGGCATCCCCAAGATTAGGCTCTTCTACTCCTTATTCCTTCATCCATCGTAAGATAACCCAAAACTTGAAAACTTCAATCACACAAAACTCAACAAAACCTTTGTGAGATCCGTTAGTATAAGAAAATAGATCACTACTATAAGTGCTGTATCAAACCAATTCATATTTTGTTCTTGCATTATATCTAATGTGTTCCAACTTTTCTATGGCAAAAACTCATCAAAGAAAACCATAGAGCCATCAAAATAAGCACACAACGCAAAGAAAACAGAATCTGTCAAAACAGAACAGTCTGTAGCAATCTGACAATTTCAAATACTTCTCTAACTCCAAAGATTCTAAAAAATTAGGACGACCTGTGCAATTTGTATATTGATCTACTACAAAAGGAATGGGTATTTTATCGCTCTCTGGTAAAAAATGAGAATTATTTTCATGAGTGCAGAAGTTTCTATTTTTTCAGCAAGATCAAACAACTATCACCCAAGAAGATCCTAAAGGCTTTACTTGGCACAAACACTAATTAAAACATAAAAAACACAATCATAACAGTAGCATAATTGTTCTATCACTCAAAAAAGGAAGGAAAAAGCAAAAATAAATTTTATTCATTGGGTTGCCTCCCAACAATCGCTATAGTTTTACGCCCTTAGCTAGGTATAAAGCAAGGATCTAAGTTGTATCATCCTTGTTTCGAGATCCATAAGATGCCCTCATGATTGATTCATATGGCGGCCTACTTCTTGTTCTAGCAAAGTGTTCCATACCCTTCCTCAAAGGAAATTGGAACTTAATATTGCCTTCTTTCATATCAATCACGACACCAATAGTGCGTAAAAACGGTCTACCAAGGATAATTGGACAAGACGGATTGCAATCAATACAAAGAACAATAAAATCTATGGGCACATAATTTCTATTTGCAAGAATAAGAACATCAGCATTATTCTCATAGGATTTTTATAGTGGAATCCGCCAAGTGCAAATTCAAAGAACACGATTCAACATCGGTAAGACCAAGCACATCACATAAATATTTCGAAATTGTAGAAACACTAGAACCCAAATCACACAAAGCAAAACACTCATAATTTTTAATCTTGACTTTGATAGTAGGTTCCCATTCATCATGCAATTTTCTAGGAATTGAAACTTCTAGTTCCAATTTTTCTTCAAAAGCTTTCATCATATCATCAACAATATGTTTACTAAAAGCTTTATTTTGTTCATAAGCATGGGGTGAATTTATCATGGATTGCAACAAAGAAATACAATCAATCAAAGAGAAACTATCATAGTTAAAGTCTTTGTAATCCAAAAGAGTGGGCACATCACTAGTTAAAGTTTTGACCTCTCCAAACCCACTTCTATCAATTTTCTCAACAAGATTTTCACCCTCCGAATCATTGGGACGCCTTCTAACTAAAGTTGACTCTTCTCCATTCCCTTTTTCATCAATCTTAACTTTACTAAACAAGAAATCAATAGAAGAAACACCAATCAATTTGAGATCTTCATCACTTTTGCGAAAGAAATCACTAGAAAACGCCTTTTCTAAAAATTCTCGTTTAGCTCTAAGCATAGCGGTTCTTTTCTTACTTTGATCCATAGAAACATAAAGAGATTTAATTGATTCATCTACTTTAGGCACAAAAATTTTCATCTTGAGATTTTCCACATCATGAGCAATTCTATCAACACTTCTAGACAAATCATCAATCTTACTCAACTTTTCTTCTATGGAAGTGTTGAAAACTTTTTGTGTATTGATAAATTCTTTAATATTGTTCTCAAGATCAGAGGTGTTCCTATTATTATTATAAGATTTATTTCCATAGGAATTACCATAATTATTAGAGGAATTACTAAGAAAAGGCCTAGGATTAAAATTACCTCTATAAGCATTGTTATCGAAATTATTTCGAGAGATAAAATTCACATCTATGGAATCACTATTTTTTTCAATCAAAGTAGACAAAGGCATATCATTAAAATCAATAGGAGCACTTCTACTAGCTACCAATTTCACAAGAGCATCAACTTTTTCACTCAAAGAAGAAATTTCTTCAACCGAATTAACTTTTTTACTAGTAGGAGCTCTTTCGGTATGCCATTGCGAATAATTTGCCATAATATGATCAAGCAGTTTGGTGGCTTCACCCAAAGTAATTTATATAAAATTACCACCTGCGGTGGAATCTAAATGATTACGAGAAACAAAATTCAAACCCGTATAAATTTTTTGTATGATCATCCAAAGATTTAACCCATGAGTTGGGCAATTCCTTAGCATCATTTTCATCCTTTCCCAAGATTGTGCAACATGCTCATGTTAAAGTTGCTTGAAATTCATGATCTGGGTTCTAAGGGAAATAATTTTTGCGGGCGGAAAATACTTAGTGATAAAAGCATCTTTGCACTTATTCCAAGAATCGATATTATTGCGAGGGAAAGAAGAGAACCAAATTTTTGCAGAATCACGCAAAGAAAATGGAAATAATTTCATCTTGACCACATCATTGTACACATCTTTTTTCTTTTGCATATCACATAATTCCATGAAGGTATTAAGATGGGACGTGGCATCCTCATTAGGAGTACCGGAAAATTGATCTTTCATAACAAGATTCAACAAAGCAGTATTAATATCACAAGACTCCGCACTAGTGGCGGGAGGAGCAATCGGAGTGCTGATAAAATCATTGTTGTTGGTATTTGAGAAATCACATAACTTGGTTTTCTCTTGATTCATGATGTCCACACAACAAGATTGCACTCAAAAACAAATCCCGCAAGAAAACGGCGAACGAAAAAAGAGGGGCAAATAAAACGGAATTTTTTTGTGAACTGGGGAAGAGGAAAACGAGAGGCAAATAGCAAATAATGTAAATTGGGAGGAGATGAGATTTGTGAATAGGAACCCTGTATATGTTGAAGATCCTCCTCGGCAACGGCGCCAAAAATTCCTTTTGATGTCGCTTGAAGCTACGTCGGTATTTCCCCAAAGAGGAAGGGATGATGCAACACAACGGCGGTAGGTATTTCCCTCAGATGTGAAACCAAGGTTATTGAACTAGTAGGAGAACCAAGCAACACAACATAAACATCACCTGCACGCAAATAACAACTTCTCGCAACCCCACGTGTTAAAGGGGTTGTCAATCCCTTCCAGGGTACGGCGCCTCAAGATAGGCAAACAGACGTGAGGTAAATTTGTAGTAGATTGATAGATCGAACGCCAAATAAAATAAATAAGAATAAATTGCAGCAAGGTATTTTTGTATTTTTGGTTTAATAGATCTGAAAATAAATGCAATGGAAAAGTAGATCACAAAGGAAAATATATGAGAAAGAGACCCGGGGGCCGTAGGTTTCACTAGTGGCTTCTCTCGAGAAAAATAGCAAACGGTGGGTCAACAAATTACTGTTGCGCAATTGATGGAACTCCAAATACTGATGATGATATCTAAGCAATGATCATTACATAGGCATCACGTCCAAGATTAGTAGACCAACTCCTGCCTGCATCTACTACTATTAGTACACACATCGACCGCTATCCAGCATGCATCTAGTGTACTAAGTTCATGGAGAAACGAAGTAATGCAATAAGAACGATGACATGATGTAGACAAGTGAGGGAGTCCTGGATTAGGGGGTCTCTGGACAGCCGGACTATCTCCATTGGCCGGACTATTAGACTATGAAGATACAAGATTGAAGACTTCGTCTCGTGTCCGGATGGGACTCTACTTGGCGTGGAAGGCAAGCTAGGCAATACGGATATGGATATCTCCTCCTTTTGTAACCAACCTTGTGTAACCCTAACCCTCTCCGGTGTCTATATAAACCGAAGGGTTTTAGTCCGTAGGATAACAACCATAACATACAATCATACCATAGGCTAGCTTCTAGGGTTTAGCCTCTCCGATCTCGTGGTAGATCTACTCTTGTACTACCCATATCATCAATATTAATCAAGCAGGACGTAGGGTTTTACCTCCATCAAGAGGGCCCGAACCTGGGTAAAACATTGTGTCCCCTGCCTCCTGTTATCATCCAGCCTAGACGCATAGTTCGGGACCCCCTACCCGAGATCCGCCGGTTTTGACACCGACATTGGTGCTTTCATTGAGAGTTCCTCTGTGTCGTCGCCGTTAGGCTTGATGGCTCCTACTATCATCGATAGTGATGTGGTCCAGGGCGAGACTTTTCTCCCTGGATAGATCTTCGTATTCGGTGGCTTTGCACTGCGGGCTAATTCGCTTGGCCGTCTGGAGCAGATTGAAAGCTACGCCCCCGGCCATCAGGTCAGATTTGGAAGTTTGAACTACACGGCTGACATCCGCGGAGACTTGATCTTCGATGGATTCAAGCCATAGCCGGGCGCGCCGCACTGTCACGATGGGTATGACCTAGCTCTGCTGCCGAACAGTACCCCAGAGGTCGCGCCCGCATCAGCTCCGACCCTTAGCTCGGAGCCAACTGCGCCAATCGAGGACAGGTGGCTAGACACCGCCTCAGGGGCTGCAGTCTCAATGGCGATTGAGCCGAACACCAGCCTAATCCTCCGTGAAGCCCGTGACTCCAAGGTGACGGACTCTTTTCCGGACTCCGAACCGCCCACGCCCCTGCCAATCGAATCCGATTAGGCGCTGATCATGGAATTCACCGCCGCGGATATCTTTCAGCACTCGCCCTTCGGCGACATTCTGAATTCATTAAGGTCTCTCTCTTTGTCAGGAGAGCCCTGGCCGGATTGTGGAAAATAGGATTGGGATGCGGACGACGAAGAAATTCGACGCCCACCCACTTCGTAGCCAATGTCGATGATTTAACCGACATGCTCGACTTCGACTCCGAAGACATCGACGGTATGGACGACGATGTAGGAGACGAACATGAACCAGCGCCTATAGGGCACTGGAAAGCCACCTCGTCATATGACATATACATGGTGGATACACCCAAAGAAGGCAATGGCGATGAGATAGCGAAGGATGACCCCCTCCAAGAAGCAACCCAAGCGCCAACATCAGTGGCGCCGCTCTAAGTCCCGGCAAAGCAAAAGTGGTGATACCGGCACAGGAGATAATAACACTCCGGATAGTTCCAAAGACAACAACGATCCCCTCCAGCAAGATTTAGAGCAGGAGGATGGAGGAGCCAACCCTCCTGAGAGAGCGGCAGACGGAGAGGAGGAGGATGACAATTACATGCCCCCCTCCGAAGAGGAGGCAAGCCTCGGCGACGATGAATTCGCCATACCAGAGCATCCCGTCGAACAAGAGCGCTTCAAGCACCGGCTTATGGCCACGGCAAATAGCCTGAAGAAAAAGCAGTAGCAGCTTCAAGCTGATCAAGATCTGCTAGCTGACAGATGGACTGAAGTCCTAGCGGCCGAGGAATATAAACTCGAGCGCCCCTCCAAGAATTACCCAAAGTGCAGGTTACTACCCCGACTGGAGGAAGAAGCGTATGATACGGCTGATCGGCCACCTCGTGGCCGCGATAGAGAGGCATTCCAGCCAAAAGCTCAGCTTCCACCCCGACGCCATTCAAATAAAAAGGCATGGGGAGATACGCCAGACCCGTGAGACATATTGGAGGACAAAGCAAAGCATGCAAGATCGATCTACGGATCACGAGGGCGCACTAATCTATGAGACGATAAACGTCACGCCGGATACAGTAAAAGCAAATCCGGCCGGGCCGAACACAGTGGGCAAGACCCTTTCGAGCTGCGTCACGATATAGCCCAATACAGAGGCGCCGCACACCCCTTATGCTTCACAGACGAAGTAATGGAACATCAATTCCCAGAAGGTTTCAAACCTGTAAATATCGAATCATACGACGGCACAACAGATCCCGCAGTATGGATCGAGGATTTCCACCTCCACATCCACATGGCCCGCGGTGATGACTTACACGCCATCAAATACCTCCCACTAAAGCTCAAAGGACCAGCGCGGCATTGGCTTAACAGCTTGCCAGCAGACTCCATTAGCTGTTGGGAAGATCTGGAAGCCGCATTCCTCGACAACTTTCAGGGCACTTATGTGCGACCACCAGACGCCGATGACTTGAGCCACATAATTCAGCAACTAGAAGAGTCGGCCAGGCAATTCTGGACTCGGTTCCTTACAAAGAAAAATCAGATCATTGATTGTACGGATGCAGAGGCCTTAGCGGCTTTCAAACACAACATCCGAGACGAGTGGCTAGCCCGGCACCTTGGTCAGGAAAAGCCGAAATCTATGGCAGCTCTCACGACGTTCATGACCCGCTTTTGTGCGGGAGAAGACAGCTGGCTGGCTCGCAGTAATAACATATCAAAGAACCATGGTACCCCGGATACCAAGGACGGCAATAGCAGGTCACGTCGCAACAAACATAAGCGCCGCATTAACAGCGAAAATACCGAGGATACGGCAGTCAATGCCGGATTCAAAGGCTCTAAACCCGGTCAGCGGAAAAAGCCATTCAAACAAAGTACGCCGGGTCCATCCAGCTTGGACCGTATACTCGATCGCTCGTGTCAAATACACGGAACCCCAGACAAGCTAGCCAATCACACCAACAAGGATTGTTGGGTGTTCAAGTAGGCCGGCAAGTTAATTGCCGAAAACAAGGAAAAGGGGCCGCATAGCAACGATGAGGAGGAGCCCCGGCAGCCGCACACCGGAGGACAGAAGAGGTTCCCCCCACAAGTGCGGACGGTGAACATGATATACGCAACCCACATCCCCAAGAGGGAGCGGAAGCGTGCGCTCAGGGATGTATATGCGTTGGAGCCAGTCGCCCCAAAGTTCAACCCTTGGTCCTCCTGTCCGATCACCTTCGATCGCAGGGACCATCCCACTAGTATCCGTCATGGCGGATTTGCCGCACTGGTCCTAGACCCAATCATTGACGGATTCCACCTCACTCGAGTCCTTATGGATGGCGGCAGCAGCCTGAACCTGCTTTATCAAGATATAGTGCGCAAAATGGGTATAGACCCCTCAAGGATCAAACCCACAAAACGACCTTTAAAGGCGTCATTCCAGGTGTGGAGGCCCATTGCACAGGCTCAATTACACTGGAAGTGGTCTTCGGATCCCTGGATAATTTCCGAAGCGAAGAGTTAATCTTCAATATAGTCTCGTTCTGCAGTGGTTATCACGCGCTGCTCGGGCGAACCGCATTTGCTAGATTCAATGCGGTACAACATTATGCATACCTCAAGCTCAAGATGCCAGGACCTCGCGGAGTTATTACAGTCAATGGAAACACAGAGCGCTCTCTCCGAACACAGGAGCACACCGTGGCCCTCGCAGTAGAAGCGCAAAGCAGCCTCTCAAGGCAATCAACCAGTTCGGCGCTTCAAAGCCCGGACACCTTCAAGCGCGCTCGGAGCAATCGGCAAATAGACCACCTGGCGCGATCTGAGCTCGCGTAGTAATACGGCGACCACCCCAATCCCAGCCCAACAGCGAAACTCGTGCCGTGCGTACATAATTACGCATTAAAAATACCATGGGCACAGGTGGGGAGGGGCACAACTGCGGCACGCCCCAAGACGCAGCTTAAACCGCACTAGGGGCTTCCTGTTTGGTTATTTTTCCCTCTTTTTTCAGGACCTTAATCTCTGGAAACACTGTCCGGCAGCACTATTGCCGAACACATGATGCAGCAACCAAGGAGGCAGACAGCTACGTCATACCATGGAATTCCCAGGTGGATTACAGTAATGAGCGAAATATTCGATTTAATATCATTCCTCAGCTTGCCCTTGGAAGGGACATAGTCCTACTCTTTGCTTATCACACTATCTGTATCACTCTGCTTTAACGCAATATTTTAATAAACAATGCATGACATTACGACTATTATTGCATTCTTGTTATATATATATATGTGTGTGTGTGTGTGTGTGTTCATTAATAACGCCTTGCAACCGTACACCTTGGTACGGCTAATACACCAGGGGCTTACGTACCTCACAATATGGTGTGAAAAGTCCGAACACTTTCACAAGTGCGGCACCCTGAACTTATAGCATTATATGCATCAGCTCCGAATCATGTCTTTGGTCAAATGTTGGGTTTGCCCGGCTCCTATGTTTTGGTACCTTACGTTCCGCTCTATCAGCTAAGGTAGCGCTAGGAGAACTACTGCGATTGTGCCCCGGTTTTGTGGGGTTCAGCACCTCAGTAGAGAAAGCTAAAACTGACTGTCATGATAAGGCGAGAGACTGGTCACTGTTCGGCGAGGTTTTCGAGTCCCTAAAGACTTATGCCGCTTAGAGCAAGGGCCGGCCCTGTCCGCCTTAAAGGCGTGTATCGTGCCCCAAATTCGGCCTTCCGAATACCAGGGGCTTCACCGAAATTTAAAATTATAGAATTCTATGGCTAAGTGAGAGTAATAAAGCATTATTAGTCCGGTTGCCTTGTTCGCTGTGCTGAGCACCTCCCTTGAAGGACCCAAACATGGGAACAAAAGTGCTTAGGTTTATCCCGAACACCCCAGCACTCATGGCATGGGGGCAGAAGCCGAGGACTAGCCATCTCTCAGATTGGATAAACAGCCAAACAGAAGGTAATACTTTAAATTCAAACAAGCGTTGGATAGCGCATATGAAACACGTTTTCATAAATACAGGATAAAACGAGAAAGTCTCATTCAAAAATTACATCTTTTGAACACTCGTCCGCTATGAGACAGGCACCCAGCAGAACACCCTCGTAGTACATCTCGGGGTGGCGGTGCTCCTTGCCCTCCAGAGGCCCCTCCTTGATCAGCTTCACGCCGTCTAGCTTGACCCACTGCAATTTCACACGGGCGAAAGCCCGACGTGCACCTTCAATGCAGACAGATCGCTTGACGACCTCCAGCCGCGGGCAGGCATCCACAAGCCGCCTCACCAGGCCGAAGAAGCTGTTCGGAAGGGCGTCGCCAGGCCACAACCGGACTATAAAGCTCTTCATGGCCCGATCGGCCGCCTTATGTAGCTCGACCATCTGCTTCAGCTGGTCGCTCATTGGCACCAAGTGTTTGGCCTCAGCATACTAAGACCAGAACAGCTTCTCCGTTGAGCTTCCATCCTCGGCCTGGTAAAATTGTGCGGCATCGGACACGCTGCAGGGAAAATCTACGAATGCTCCTAGAGAGCTCCGGATTCGGGTAAGTAATCGGTAATTTACTTTTACATGCTTGCTTTGCATATAGAAAGCCTTACCCACCGCTATCTTCTTCATCGCATCGATCTCCTGGAGGGTCTTTTGGGCTTCAGCCTTGGCACTTTTTGCGCTCTCGAGGGCCGCGGCAAGCTCAGACTCCCGCGTCTTTGAGTCAAGCTCCAACGCCTCGTGCTTCTCCACGAGAGCCTGGAGCTCTTGCTGCACCTCGCCCACCCGAGCCTCGTGCTTCTCTCGCTCGGTGCGCTCCTTGGCCACTATATCCTCGGCCTTGGTTAGCGCTTGCTTCAGGGTCGCCACCTCGGTCGTGGCCCCTGGCAAATGTACGATGATCCTGTCATTTTGCAATCGCGTCTTCTTTTATATATACATATCTATAGACAGGGTATTACTTACCCTTGTTCTCCTCGAGCTGCCTCTTGGCAAGGCCGAGCTCTTTCCTGGACCCCTTGAGGTCCTGCTTCAGTACGGCGACCTCCGCACTCAGTACGGCGGACGCCAGCAGCGAAGCCTGCATATGCATATTGACATACTTATATTAGACTTCTGCGATATTATTTGATCCTCTGTTCGGCTTTTCTTTGTGAACACCGAACAAAGCATCAGGGGCTACTGTCTATGTGGTAATATTTCGACTACATTTTAAAACACTTACCTCGAAGCCTGTTAGAAGGCTGGCACAGGCTTCAGTCAACCCGCTGTTGGCAGACTGAACCTTCTGGACCACCGCACTCATAACAGTATGGTGCTCCTCGTTCATGGAAGCGCTACGAAGCGCTTCCAACAGATTGTCTGGCGCCTCTGGATGGACAGAGGTCGCCATCACAGGCGTCTTGCCCCTCTTAGAAGGAGGCCGCCTGCCCGAGCTTGGAACCGCTGGAGGTTCCGGCGCGGTGTTCGGCTAAGGGCCAAACTCGGAGCTCTCAGGGGCTCCGTCCCCTCGGCTCCCGAAGTCCGGAAGGTCGCCGTGAGGTGCCTCCGGGACTATCTCCCCTCGATCCGGTGCCTCTTGACATAGCACCTCGGCATCGTCGACAGGATGAGGGGAAGTGGCGGTCGGGACTGGATCGCTATCCATGTCCGACAAGCCCAGGGAGCCGTCCGATGATACATCGATACTGGCTCGTGGCGGCCTGCATAATTATGTTCGGCGTTAGGGAAAGCAGTGTGACAAAGGAATTCTATGAGTTACTCTGGTATCCGAATACTTACGATCTCCCCGGGGGCTTGGCCCTGGGCAACCACCCGTCTTCGCCTTCGTCTGTGGCGGTGGAACTGTCCGGAAGGAGTGTCCTTCCCTTCTTGGACCCTTCGCCCCCCCCCCATTTGGGGCGGCCTTCCTTTTCTTATCTCCCCCAGCCAGTGGGGGAGCATCTTCTTATTCTTCCTCGTCTTCGGGGGGAGAGTGCGCCGCAGAGTCATCGGACAGTGAGTCCGACGACGCTTGGCGTCGGGAACTCTTTCGGGTTCCCTTGGCCTTCTTGGTCTTCTGTGGCACCGTATAAGGGGCCGGAGTCAGCATCTTCGTCAGAAGAGCGTCTGCGGGGCCTTCGGGGGAAAGGAGCCGGACAGTCGATCTGTCCGGCCGTCTCCTGCTAGTCCTGTCAAAGGTGCGGGAGTTTAGATCCTGCATGGAGTCAATCTATAAAAAATAAGCATCCTGTGAAAGGTAAAGCAGCTTACCACACTGGCTTGGCGCTTCGCGCTGAATCTGCGATCCTCAGTAATAGGAGGGGGGACCTCGGCGCTTTTGAACAGCACCCTCTAGGCATCTTCGTGAGTCATGTCGAAGAGCCTGTTTAGAGTTCAGTGCTGCGCCGGGTCGAACTCCCACAAGTTGAACTCCCGTTGTTGGCACGGGAGGATCCGGCGGTGGAGCATGACCTGGACCACGTTGACAAGTTTGAGCTTCTTGTTCACCATGTTTTGAATACATGTTTGGAGTCCGGTCAGCTCTCCCAAACTACCCCAAGACAGGCCCTTCTCTTTCCAGGAAGTGAGCCGCATGAGGATGGCAGATCAGAACTCGGGGACCGCTGCCCAGGCAGGGTCGCGCGGCTCGGTGATGTAGAACCACCCCGATTGCCACCCCTTTATGGTTTCCACAAAGGAGCCCTCGAGCCATGTTACGTTGGGTGTCTTGCCCACCATGGCGCCTCCGCACTCCGCCTGGCACCCGCCCACAACCTTCGGCTTGACATTGAAGGTCTTCAACCATAAGCCAAAGTGGGGCTTGATGCGGAGGAAGGCCTCGCACACGACGATAAACACCAAGATGTTGAGGATGAAGTTCGGGGCCAGATCGTGGAAATCCAGGCCGTAATAGAACATGAGCCCCCGGACGAATGGATGGAGAGGGAATCCCAGTCCGCGGAGGAAATGGGAGAGGAACACTACCCTCTCATGGGGCCTGGGGGTGGGGATGAGCTGCCCCTCATCTGGGAGCCGGTGCGCGATGTCGTCGGGCAGGTATCCTGCTTTCCTTAGTTTCTTGATGTCTCCATCTGTGACGGAGGAGACCATCCACCTGCCTCCCGCTCCGGACATGGTTGGAGAAGGTTGAGGTGGGAAGTGCGGAATTGGGCGCTAGAGCTCGAGTGTGCGAAAATGGATGAGCAAAGGAGGAAGAAGGCGTGGATAGAAAGGTGAATCCTTATCCCTTTATATGGGCGGACGAAACTAAGCGTCCCCACTTGCCTGGTAAAACTCGCTCATCTTCCAAGCGTCGTAATCGATGGCGCAGTTGGGTTACCCACGCCTGTATTGATGAGAATCCCGTAATAAGGGGACACAATCTCTGCTTCGACAAGACGTGTCGAAAAACTGCCTCGCGTTATGTGCGGGGCTGGTTAAAGGAAACGGTTCGAATAATCACCGGGCCATGACATAACGTCATGCTGCCAAAACAAGTCAACAAATTAGATTTGCGAAAATATTATTCTCTCTACGGTAGTATGTGGAACTTATTTTGCAGGGTCGGACACTATCCTTGTATTCAAATTCTTCTATGATGTATTCGGAGAAGGAACCCGCCTTGCAATGCCGAAGACAATATTGCGTGCCGGACTCATCGTCATTGAAGCCTGGTTCAGGGGCTACTGAGGGAGTCCTGGATTAGGGGGTCTCTGGACAGCCGGACTATCTCCATTGGCCGGACTGTTAGACTATGAAGATACAAGATTGAAGACTTCGTCTCGTGTCCGGATGGGACTCTACTTGGCGTGGAAGGCAAGCTAGGCAATACGGATATGGATATCTCCTCCTTTTGTAACCGACCTTGTGTAACCCTAACCCTCTCCGGTGTCTATATAAACCGAAGGGTTTTAGTCCGTAGGACAACAACCATAATATACAATCATACCATAGGATAGCTTCTAGGGTTTAGCCTCTCCGATCTCGTGGTAGATCTACTCTTGTACTACCCATATCATCAATATTAATCAAGTAGGACGTAGGGTTTTACCTCCATCAAGAGGGCCCGAACCTGGGTAAAACATTGTGTCCCCTGCCTCCTGTTACCATCCGGCCTAGATGCATAATTAGGGACCCCCTACCCGAGATCCGCCGGTTTTGACACCGACAACAAGATCTATCTATGTAGAGATAGACCCCATCGTTTTATCCTTAGTAGCAACGATACATATGTGTCGGTTCCCCTTCTGTCACTAGGATCAAGCACCGTAAGTTCAAACCCCTACAAAGAACCTCTTCCCATTGCAAGATAAATAGATCAAGTTGGCCAAACAAAACCCAAATATCGGAAAAGAAATATGAGGCTATAAGAGATCATGCATAAAAGAGATCAAAGAAACTCAAATACTTTCATGGATATAAAAAGATAGATCTGATCATAAACTCAAAGTTCATCGATCCCAATAAACACACTGCAAAAAGAGTTACATCATATGGATCTCCAAGAGACCATTGTATTGAGAATCAAGAGAGAGAGAGAGAGAGGAAGCCATCTAGCTACTAACTACGGACCCGAAGGTCTACAAAGAACTACTCACGCATCATCGGAGAGGCACAAATGGAGGTGGTGAACCCCATTCGAGATGGTGTCTAGATTGGATCTGGTGGTTCTGGACACTAGGGCGGCTCAATATTTTCGTCAACTCCCCTAGGGTTTCTGGAATATTGGGGTATTTATAGAGCAAAGAGGCGGTCCGGGGGGCACCCGGGGTGGGCACAACCCACCAGGGCGCGCCTGTGCCTCCTGGGGCACCCTGGTGGGTTGTGCTCTACTCAGAGCACCCCCAGGCGTAGCTAAGGCCCATTATGTTCCTTCTAGTCCAAAAAAATCTCCATAAAGTTTCGTTACATTTGGACTCCGTTTGATATTGATTTCGTGCGATGTAAAAAACAAGCAGAAAACAACAACTCACACTTGGCACTATGGCAATAGGTTAGTACCAAAAAATGATATAAAATGACTATAAAACAATTATAAAACATCCAAGATTGATAATATAACAGCATGGAACAATGAAAAATTATAGATACGTTGGAGACGTATCAATTATGTTTATGAAGTTTTGCTTGAACTTCGTGAATCTGAAAGTTGTGATGAAGTGCTAAAAGAAGAAATTTATGAAATGATTCACGATGGATCCTTGAATAAAAAGCACGATTGCAATGATGTTATTATAAATTCTATTAATGTGAATTGTGCTAATAATATGCAAAATCCTAAGCTTGGGGATGCCAATTTTACTATATCCACTACTTATCATAATGATCATGATTCTTCTTGTGATCTTGAAAATTTATTTAAGCCTCATGATGAATATGACATTGATAATAGTGTTTGCAATAATATTGAGAGTGGGTTTCGAAGAGTCACTGGTACACGTCGGTGCTATAGAAACGGTTTTTAACCCCTTTCCACGACGACATTTGGAACCGTCGCCTAGTGAGTGACGGCGATAGGGGGTCCTTCCCACACGACCCAGAAACCGTCGGGGATATGCCCTCCCGGCACACACGCTCGAAAAAATTAGTTCGTGTGCGACCGACGAACACTCAAATACGGAAATATGTATAGTAGAGCTAAAAAATACAATTATACATGCGAAATTGTTTCCGGTCGCAAGTACATCCCACATAGTCAGTCCCCGCTAAACATTTCCGTTCGTATGTACATCCCACACAATCGCTCCAAGGAAAACGTTTCCATTCACAGCTACATCACACACAATTTTCCCCGTTAAATGGTTTGTGATAGCATTGCCATTGCACACGATATTAACAATTTTATCATTTGCGTTAAATGCATCACACATGGTGCGTAGAAGAAACTGTGTGGCAAAGGTTGTCCATCACACACAGTTTTTATGTGGTAAACGTTTGCGCAAGGTGGCCTAACGCAAACAGTTTTCAAGAGGATGTCGTGTGTGCAGCGAAGATTGATCGCACACGTAGTGGATCCTAGAAACGTTTCTGATCTCCATGTCTATTGCAGACGTTTCGCTTTCGCAAACCGTGTGCAGTGTAATCCCTAATTTAAAAATCACATGTTTTGAATTTGAAAGTAGGTAATCACTTATTTCATATCCAACCATGTTTATTACAAATATAGGTTCAACCACCAATGCATAGGTCCATATACTAAAGAACTACAGAAGCACCAAGTAAAGAATGATGAACCACAGTTGTACTAAAGACTGTAAAGAGAGAGGCGAAAGACATTCTCGTTGCTGGAGAAGGTGAAGTGGAATGCCCATATTGTGCCCTCCTCCATGCGTAATGCGCGCAGGACTCTAGGCCAACCCCTTGTGATGGCTGCCCGTCCATCCTTCATTGTCTTTGTTATGACTTCTTGATGCTCCTTGTAGTCTGGATGAAATACTTTAACCTTCATTGCATGTCCACCAATCATGTACTTTGCGAGGTAATCTTGAGTGAACTACTTTGGGAACCACTACGAACAAAAAAGATTCAGACATTGTTGTCTAACAACTCATTATGGGGCAGTAAAAAGAGAAGGCTGCAGAGTTCGTAGTTACCATCCTACAACTCACTGTTGTGTTGGATAGAGCATAAACATGCTTGCCACCATTCATATCTTTTTGCTAATAATCCTTATCAGTTTCCTCACTTGATGCTTGTTCATGAATATCTCATTGCCCCATACGCAAAAAGGGTCGATGCATGGATCCTTGCCAAGGGCATATGTACCTACAAGAAACAAGTAAATATTAGAAGCTAAAGAGTGTCTAGGCCTGGATCTATATGCACTACATTATGGAATGACGAGGGGAGTACAAGCCGAGGGATGAAGCTAACCTCGGCGGAAAATGGTGGCCACTCCCGTTGTTGTCCTACATAAGTAGCAGAAAGGCATGATAAGTACAACAACCTTAACATCAAACAAATATAGAAAAGGTAAATAACATCATCTCCAAATGATAGCTTGAATGTGTTGGTTCAAGCATGCTGTTAAATCAGATATAAAATGGAAGGCAATGTTACCGACAGCAGGCTTAACAGCCATCAAATATTGCAATTCAAACTGGTACTGTTGAAAATGAGTAGAACGTAGGTAATGCTTAAACATCACACTGGATAAATGTGTAAAACTAAAATAAAGGGCTTGTGTTAACTACACCAGGAATAACTGGAACCAAACATAGCTGTTCAAACTGGTATTGATGTAGTCGAGCGGCACAGTTCCGATTTGCACATAATGAACAACACATTGTGAATGACTGAAATAAACAAGGCATAAATGACCAGTATAACAACCAAATATAGCCATTGAAAATTGGACAGAGTCTCACTGCAACCAACTAACAAGCAAATACTGATAAACATGGCATATGCTTGAAAACTGGACAAATGCTCACTGCAACCAACCTAACAAGCAGATACAGATAAACAAGGCATCTGCTTGATAATTGGAACAAATGCTAAAAAAAGCAACCTAACAACCAAATACAGATAAACAAGGCATCTGCTTGATAACTGGACAAATGCTCACTTCAACCAAACTAAGAACCAAATACATATAAACAAGGCATCCTCTCAATAACCGGAAAAATGCTCACTCCAACCAACCTAACAACCAAATACAGATAAACAAGGCATCTACTCACTATAAAAAACCAAATATAGCCATTCGTGAAACTGAAGTGGACAAATCATACTTAAACATCACATAGCCCTATTGAACAATACATTTTTGCATAACTGAAATAATTAAACACGACACAGTTAAAGCACCGCACGGAAAATGCTACTATAACAAAGGGTACGGGTTGGGAAGCTAGAAAGGTAACATTTCCTAATAGAATGTAGCCTCACATTTCATGGATGGGATCCTTCGAGTTGGAAGAGCATAGACCCATGGTGGGCTCTCTGATGTCACAAATGGGATGTTTCACCTTGGAAGAACCTTCATGGGTGCCCTCCTCGTGGTCGTAGTCGTGGTCGATGAGATCTGACTTGGCAATTGAGGATCCCAAGCCGCCGCCGTTGAACGTGTCCTTCAGAAATGACAAAATGGGCTCGATGGCGTATAAAGCTCGCAAATCCTTCACTGCTTGGCAGAGGTGATCAGCGGCAGGGCCGTCGAAGAGACCGACATCAGTTGAACCAATGGGGTTGGGGATGGACCACTTAACCCGTGACTTGGCCCGCATGAAGTCATCGTTGTGGACGAGCTTGATGTCATAGCGAGCTTCCCCGAGATACAATAATATGCTAGACAGAGTGACTTACAGAACAGGATTACCAGACCACTCTGGTGCGGATCATACTCTGCTTGCCCTACGAGGTTTGGTAGTAACTTGATCAGAAGCTTCATGATCATCATCATTAGCTTCCTCACTAATTGGTGTAGGAATCACTGGAACTGATTTCTGTGATGAACTACTTTCCAATAAGGGAGTAGATACAATTACCTCATCAAGTTCTACTTTCCTCCCACTCACTTCTTTCGAGAGAAACTCCTTCTCTAGAAAGGATCCATTCTTAGCAACGAATATCTTGCCTTCGAATCTGTCATAGAAGGTGTACCCAACGGTCTCCTTTGGGTATCCTATGAAGACACATTTCTCCGATTTGGGTTCGAGCTTATCAGGTTGAAGCTTTTTCACACAAGCATCACAGCCCCAAACTTTAAGAAACGACAGCTTAGGTTTATTGCTAAACCACAGTTCATACGGTGCCGCCTCAACGGATTTTTAGACGGTGCCCTATTAAACGTGAATGCAGATGTAATGCATAACCCCAAAACGACAGTGGTAATTCGGTAAGAGACATCATAGATTGCACCATATCTAATAAAGTACGATTATGACGTTCGGACACACCATTATGCTGTGGTGTTCCAGGTGGCGCGAGTTGCGAAACTATTCTGCATTGTTTCAAATGAAGACCAAACTCGTAACTCAAATATTTGTTTCCGCGATCAGATCGTAGAAACTTTATTTTCTTGTTATGATGATTTTCCACTTCACTCTGAAAAATTCTTTGAACTTTTCAAATGTTTTAGAGTTAGGTTTCATCAAGTAGATATACCCATATCTGCTCAAATCATCTGTGAAGGTCAGAAAATAACGATACCCGCCGCGAACCTCCACACTGATTGGACCGCACACATCAGTATGTATTATTTCCAACAAGTCTTGTTGCTCGCTCCATTGTTCCACAGAACGGAGTCCTGGTCATCTTGCCCATGAGGCATGGTTCGCAAGCATCAAGTGATTCATAATCAAGTGATTCCAAAAGTCCATCAGCATGGAGTTTCTTCATGCGCTTTACACCAATATGACCTAAACGGAAGTGCCACATATAAGTTGCACTATCATTATTAACTTTGCATCTTTTGGCTTCAATGTTATGAATATGTGTATCACTACGGTCGAGATTCAATAAACCATTTATATTGAGTGTATGACCGTAGAGGGTTTTATTCATATAAATAGAACAACAATTATTCTTTGACTTAAATGAATACCTGTATTGCAATAAACATGATCCAATCATATTTATGCTCAACGCAAACACCAACTAACATTTATTTTAGGTTCAACACTAATCCCGAAGGTAAACGGAGGGTGAGATGGTGATCTTATCAACCTTGGAATCACTTCCAACTCACACCATCACCTCGCCCTTAACTAGTCTCTGTTTATTTTGCAACTCCCGTTTCGAGTTACTACTCTTAGTAACTGAACTAGTATCAAATACTGAGGGGTTTCTATAAACACTAGTAAAGTACACATCAATAACATGTATACCAAATATACCTTTGTTCACTTTGACATCCTTCTTATCCGCCAAGTATCTAGGGCAGTTCCAGTGACCATTTCCTTTGAAGTAGAAGCACTCAGTTTCAGGCTTGGGTCTAGCTTTGGGCTTCTTTATGGGAGTGGCAACTTGCTTGCATTCTTCTCGAAGTTCCCTTTCTTTCCCTTGCCCTTTTACTTGAAACTAGTGGCCTTGTCAACCATCAACATTTGATGCTTTTCTTGATTTCTACCATCGTTGATTTCAGCATCACGAAGAGCTCGGGAATCGTTTTCGTCATCCCTTGCATATTATAGTTTATCATGAAGTTCCAGTAACTTGGTGATAGTGACTAGAGAACTCTGTCAATCACTATATTATCTGGAAGATTAACTCCCACTTGATTCAAGCGATAGTAGTACCCAAACATTCTGAGCACATGCTCACTGGTTGAGCTATTCTCCTCCATCTTGTAGGCAAAATACTTGTCAGAGGTCGCATACCTCTCGAATCAGGCATGAGTCTAAAATACCAGTTTCAGCTCTTGGAAAATCTTATATGCTCCGTGGCGTTCAAAACATTTATGAAGTCCCGGTTCTAAGCCATAAAGCATGGTGCACTAAACTATCAAGTAGTCATCATACCGAGCTTGCCAAACGTTCATAATGTCTGCATCTGCTCATTCAATAGGTCCATCACCTAGCGGTGCATCAAGGACATAATTCTTCTGTGCAGCAATGAGGATAGTCCTCAGATCATGGACCCAGTCTGTATCATTGCTACTATCATCTTTCAACTTATTTTTCTCTAGGAACATCTCAAAAAAAATAAACGGGGAGCTACATCGCAAGCTATTGATCTACAACATAGATATGCAAATACTATCAGGACTAAGTTCATGATAAATTAAAGTTCAATTAATCATATTACTTAAGTACTCCAACTTAGATAGACATCCCTCTAGTCATCTAAATGATCACGTGATCCATATCAACTAAACCATGTCCGATCATCACGTGAGATGGAGAACTTTTCAATGGTGAACATCACTATGTTGATCATATCTACTTTATGATTCACGTTCGACCTTTCGGTCTCAGTGTTCTGAGGCCATATCTGCATATGCTAGGCTCGTCAAGTTTAACCCGAGTATTCTGCACGTGCAAAACTGGCTTGCACCCGCTGTATGTGAACGTAGAGCTTATCACACCCGATCATCACGTGGTGTCTCAGCACGACGAACTGTAGCAACGGTGCATACTCAGGGAGAACACCTATACCTTGAAATTTTAGTAAGGCATCATCTCATAATGCTACCGTCGTACTAAGCAAAATAGGATGCATAAAAGATAACATCACATGCAATCAAAATATGTGACATGATACGGCCATCATCATCTTGTGCCTTTGATCTCCATCTCCAAAGTACCTTCATGATCTCCATCGTCACCGGCATGACACCATGATCTCCATCATCTTGATCTCTATCAACGTGTCATCACATGGTCGTCTCGTTAACTATTGCTTTTGCAACTATTGCTATCGCATAGCGATAAAGTAAAGCAATTATATGGCGCTTGCATCTTATGCAATAAAGAGACAACCATAAGGCTCCCGCCAGTTTTCGATAACTTTAACAAAACATGATCATCTTATACAACAATTTATATCTCATCATGTCTTGACCATATCACATCACAACATGACCTGCAAAAACAAGTTAGACGTCCTCTACTTTGTTGTTGCAAGTTTTACGTGGCTGCTACGGGCTTAGCAAGAACCGTTCTTACCTACGCATCAAAAACCACAACGTGGTATAGTGATTTCTTTTGATCTTCAGAAAGAACCCTGTTCATTGAATCCTATTCAACTTAAGTTGGAGAAACTAACACCCGCCAGCCACTTGTGTGCAAAGCACGTCAGTAGAACCAGTCTCATGAACGCGGTCATGAAATGTCGGTCTGGGCCGCTTCATCCAAAAATAGCGCCGAATCAAGAAACAACTAGTGACGACAAGCAATATGTATATACCCACGCCCACAACTCATTTGTGTTCTACTCGTGCATATAACATCTATGCATAGACCTGGCTCGGATACCACTATTGGGGAACGCAGTAATTTCAAAAATTTCCTTCGCACATGCAAGATCAATCTAGTTGATGCATAGCAACGAGAGGGGAAGAGTATGTCTACGTACCCTTGTAGACTGAAAGCTGAAGCGTTATGACAACGCAATTGATGTAGTCGTATGTCTTCATGATCCGACCTATGTCAGCACTGAACGTACGGCACCTTCGTGTTCAGCACACGTTCAGCTCGATGACGTCCCTCGTACTCTTGATCCAGTTGAGGCCGAGGGAGAGTTTCGTCAGCATGACAGTGTGGCGACAGTGATGATGAAATTACCGGCGTAGGGCTTCGCCTAAGCACTATGACGATATGACCGAGGTGGAATATGGTGGAGGGGGGCACCGCACACGGCTAAGACAACTGTCAACTTGTGTGTCTATGGGGTGCCCCCCTCCCCGTCTATAAAGGAGGGGAGGAGGAGGAGGGCCGGCCTCAAGGGGCGTGCCCAAAGGGGGGATTCCTACTCCTAGTAGGAGTAGGTTTCCCCCTTTCCTAGTCCAAGTAGGAGAAGAAGGAAGGAGAGGGAGAGGGAGAAGGAAAGAGGGGGGCGCCGCCCCCTCCTAGTCCAATTCGGATGAGCCATTGGGGGGCGCACGGCCAACCCTTCAAGCCGTTCTCTCCTTTCCCGTATGGGCCATTAAGGCCCACTACTTCCCCCAATGAATTCCTTAACTCTCCGGTACTCCAAAAAATACCCGAATCACTCGGAACCTTTCTGATGTCCGAATATAGCCTTCCAATATATCGATCTTTACGTCTCAACCATTTCGAGACTCCTCGTCATGTCCTGATCTCATCCGAGACTCTGAACAACCTTCGGTACATCAAATCACATAACTCATAATACAAATCGTCATCGAACATTAAGCGTGCGAACCCTACGGGTTCGAGAACTATGTAGACATGACCGAGACTCATCTCCGGTCAATAACCAATAGCAGAACCTGGATGCTCATATTGGTTCCTACATATTCTACGAAGATCTTTATCGGTCAAACCGCATAACAACATACGTTGTTCCCTTTGTCATCGGTATGTTACTTGCCCGAGATTCGATCGTTGGTATCCTCATACCTAGTTCAATCTCGTTACCTGCAAGTCTGTTTACTTGTTCCGTACTGCATCATCCCGTAACTAACTCTTTAGTCACATTGCTTGCAAGGCTTATAGTGATGAGCATTACTAAGAGGGCTCAGAGATACCTCTCCGACAATCGGAGTGACAAATCCTAATCTTGTTCTATGCCAACTCAACAAACACCATCGGAGACACCTGTAGTGCATCTTTATAATCACCCAGTTACGTTGTGACGTTTGATAGCAAACTAAGTGTTCCTCCGGTATTCGGGAGTTGCATAATCTCATAGTCATAGAAACATGTATAAGTCATGAAGAAAGCAATACCAACAAACTAAACAATCATAGTGCTAAGCTAACAGATGGGTCTTGTCCATCACATCATTCTCTAATGATGTGATCCTGTTCATCAAATGACAACACATGTCTATGGATAGGAAACTTAACCATCTTTGGTTAACGAGCTACTAAAGTAGAGGCATATTAGGGACACTCTGTTTGTCTATGTATGTACACATGTACTAAGTTTCCGATTAATACAATTCTAGCATGAATAATAAACATTTATCATGATATAAGGAAATATAAATAACAACTTTATTATTGCCTCTAGGGCATATTTTCTTCAAGTGGCCAAATATATATAGGAATATTGGGGATGTTTAAAACTTTAAATACACAATGCATAACTTTGGTGGCACCTGCCTCGCAAACCCGAAAGCACCCTTGGTTTGGTAGGCACATGGCTTTCATGAGTGAACCATGTGCTATTTGAAAATATTTCGTGAGAAGAATCTCGGTTTTTAAATCCCCATAAATCCAAAATTAACCCGAAAATTGTGAAACCCGGCACGGTGCCACGACATGGCACATATATACCGAGGAATTTTTTTGTCCATTTTGGCGCAAGTTTTATTACAAGTCTCTTACAAACCGGAGCTTTTCTCAAAGAAGCCTCGTGGTTCCGATAGGGAAACGTGTCCCCCTTGTAGGCGAAACGTAATCATTGCCTCTTTTCACCTTGTATTTTCTTCTACGGGCAACATGGAACGACAGGATATCCATGCTGAAATTTAAACTTATTTAGGCTTCGTTTGGCCTTTTTATACACTAATTGAGTTTCCTAGGCATTTAATGTCCATAATTCAAATCCGAACTTCAAATACAAGCTCCAGTTCACCAAAATTGCTAGAAAAATTATAGATATGTCCTTGGGTGCATGTTTAGTTCCCATGCCAGGAATGGGAACAAATTACAACCGTACCCACGTCCTAGCTCGTCCTCAAACATTTGGTATCTTGGTTTTTAAATCCCCGTAAATCCTAAACTCACCTGAAAGTCATCAAAGGTGGCATGGTGTCACGTCATGGCACATATATGTCGTGGTAAAAACATTGTCTAATTTTGGCCAAGCTTTATTAAAAACCTCTTACAAACTAGAGCTTCTCTCAAAGAAGCCTTGTGGTTCCGATAGGGAAGTGTCCCCCTTGTGGGCGAAATGTAATCACTGCCTCTTTTTGCCTTGTATTTTCTTCCACGGACAACATGAAGCGACATGATATCCATGCTGAAATTTAAACTTATTCAGGGTTCATTTGGCCTTTTTATACACTAATTGAGTTTCCTAGGCATTTAATGCCCATAATTCAAATCTGAACTACAAATAGATGCTCCAGTTCACCAAAATGGCTAGAAAAACTATAGATGAGTCCTTGGGTACATGTTTAGTTCCCATGCCAGGAATGGGATCGAATTACAACCGTACCCGCGTCTTGGCTCGTCCTAAAAAATTTGGAATCTCGATTTTTAAATCCCCATAAAACCTAAACTCACCAGAAAGTCATCAAAGGTGGCATGGTGTCACGTCGTGGCACATATATATCATGGTAAAAACATTGTCCAATTTGGGCCAAGCTTTATTACAAACCTCTTACAAACCGGAGCTTCTCTCAAAGAAGCCTCGTGGTTCCGATAGGGAAATGTGTACCCCTTGTGGGCGAAACGTAATCACTTCCTGTTTTTGCGTTGTATTTTCTTCCACGGGCAACATGGGACAATGATACGTCTCCAACGTATCTATAATTTTTGATTGCTCCATGTTATATTATCTACTGTTTTGGACATTATTGGGCTTTATTATCCACATTTATATTATTTTTGGGACTAACCTATTAACCGGAGGCCCAGCCCAGAATTGCTGTTTTTTTTCCTATTTTAGGGTTTCGAAGAAAAGGAATATCAAACGGAGTCCAAACGGAATGAAACCTTCGAGAACGTGATTTTCTCGCCGAACAAGATCCAGGAGACTTGGACCCTATGTCAAGCAACCAACAGGGAGGTCACGAGGTAGGGGGCGCGCCTACCCCCTAGGCACGCCCTCCACCCTCGTGGGCCCCCTGTTGCTCCACCGACGTACTTCTTCCTCCTATATATACCTACGTACCCCCAAACGATCAGATACAGAGCCAAAAACCTAATTCCACCACCGCAACCTTCTGTATCCACAAGGTCCCATCTTGGGGCCTGTTCCGGAGCTCCGTCGGAGGGGGCATCCATCATGGCGGGCTTCTACATCAACACCATAGCCTCTCTGATGAAGTGTGAGTAGTTTACCTCAGACCTTCGGGTCCACAGTTATTAGCTAGATCGCTTCTTCTCTCTTTTTGGATCTCAATACAATGTTCTCCCCCTCTCTTGTGGAGATCTATTTGATGTAAATTTCTTTTTGCAGTGTGTTTGTTGAGACCGATGAATTGTGGGTTTATGATCAAGATTATCTATGAAAAATATTTGAATCTTCTCTGAATTCTTTTATGTATGATTTGTTATCTTTGCAAGTCTCTTCGAATTATCAGTTTGGTTTGGCCTACTAGATTGATCTTTCTTGCAATGGGAGAAGTGCTTAGCTTTGGGTTCAATCTTGCGGTGTCCTTTCCCAGTGAGAGTAGGGGCAGCAAGGCACATATTATATTGTTGCCATCGAGGATAACAAGATTGTTTTTTATCATATTGCATGAATTTATCCTTCTACATCATGTCATCTTGCTTAAGGCGTTACTCTATTTTCATGAACTTAATACTCTAGATGCATGCTGGATAGCGGTCAATGAGTGGAGTAATAGTAGTAGATGCAGGAAGGAGTCGGTCTACTTGTCTCGGACGTGATGCCTATATACATGATCATACCTAGATATTCTCATAACTATGCTCAATTCTGTCAATTGCTCAACAGTAATTCGTTCACCCACCGTAAAATACTTATGCTCTTGAGAGAAGCCACTAGTGAAACCTATGGCCCCTGGGTCTATCTTCATCATATTAATCTTCCAATACTTAGTTATTTCCTTTGCTTTTTTACTTTGCTTTTATTTTACTTTGCATCTTTATCACAAAATACCAAAAATATTATCTTATCATATCTATCAGATCTCACTCTCATAAGTAACCGTGAAGGGATTGACAACCCCTTATCACGTTGGTTGCGAGGAGTTATTTGTTTTGTGCAGGTACGAGGGACTCGCGTGCAGCCTCCTACTGGATTGATACCTTGGTTCTCAAAAATTGAGGGAAATACTTACGCTACTTTGCTGCATCATCCTTTCCTCTTCAAGGAAATCCAACGCAGTGCTCAATAGGTAGCAAGAAGAACTTCTGGCGCCATTGCCGGGGAGGTTCGTGCAAGTCAAGATTTGACTCCCGACAACGAGCCATTTCTGGCGCCATTGCCGGGGAGTCTACGCAAAATTCAACATACCAAGTACCCATCACAACCCTTATCTCCCGCATTACATTATTTGTCATTTGCCTCTCGTTTTCCTCTCCCCCACATCACCCTTGCCGTTTTATTCGCCCTCTCTCTCTATCCTCCCTATCTTTCTCTATTTTTCCTCTCTTTGCTCGTTGCACTTTCTGCCATTATGTCTGAAATTGTGGAAATTATTGTCGATATGGACAATAATAATATCATGAAAAATTCTGATGCTCCTGCTGAAGAACCCCCTATCTTACATACAAAAAAAATTCCGTATTGGTAGCGGTAATATTATTGGAAAAGGAGTTATCCAAGATTTCTTTACTTGTGCCGGTGCTTTACCTTCTATGGGTAGTTCTATCCTTCATAGAACTAGTAGTCTTGCAGACGCTATTGCCATGCTTGTAATTGAACTTGAAAGGCAATTTATGCACATGCACCCTTGCATACAAAGGATTTTCCTAGAATTTTCTAATATTGAGCATTCTTCTGTCAAGCGTGCCGCTACTATCTTTTTGGCTCATGAATTCAGATTTATAATAAGAGAGGACAAAGAAATCTTTGCGCATTATAGGGTAGACTCTAGCCGTCCTCCCATAGAAACTATCCTATTTGATCAAGAGGAAATAATGCGTTTTCAATCTCTAGATTATGTTGCTTTTAATGAAAACGTTAGAAAAAAGGTTCCCGCCAATTTTCTAATTGATAGAATTTCTGAACTTAATAATGATTTTGATATTCGAAATAATGAGCTAGGATACTCTCTTGAGTATAGGCTCACAAAGTTCTGTCAAAAGAATGCTTATAATGATGAATTGGTTGTGCAATACGAAGGCCCGAAGGAGGAACCTATACCTCCTAAAGTGGATCTTGGGGACTTTTGTCCCATTAAATTTAGCCCTTTTGATTATTTTTGCTTGCCTCAAAGAAAACTTGCTGCCGAATGTAGAGAATATGAAATAAGTTTTGATGATGTATCTTACTATTATGACAATACCTAGATCTATCCTTGCTTTTTATGCCTAGCTAGGGGCGTTAAACGATAGCGCTTGTTGGGAGGAAACCCAATTTTATTTTTATTCCTTGCTTTTTGCTCCTGTTTAGTAATAAATAATTTACCTAGCCTCTGTTTTGGTTGTGTTTTTTGTGTTTAATTAGTGTTTGTGCCAAGTAGAACCGTTGGGAAGACTTGGGGAAAGTCTTGTTATCTTGCTGTAAAAAAACAGAAACTTTAGCGCTCACGAGAACTGCTGCCATTTTTATTTGGAAAGTGCTATTTAGTTAATTCTTTTTGAATATGATTAATAGATAACTTCCTCACGTCCAGCAATTTATTTTAGAATTTTTGGTGTTCCAAATCTTGCGCTAGTTACAGATTACTACAGACTGTTATGTTTTTGACAGATTCTGTTTTTCGTGTGTTGTTTCCTTAATTTGATGAATCTATGGCTAGTAAAATAGTTTATAAACCATAGAGAAGTTGGAATAAATTAGGTTTAAAACCAATATAAATAAATAATGAGTTCATTACAGTACCTTGAAGTGGTCATTTGTTTTCATTCGCTAACGGAGCTCACGAGATTTTCTACTTTAAGTTTTGTGTTGTGAAGTTCTCAAGTTTTCGGTAAAGATTTGATGGATTATGGAACAAGGAGTGGCAAGAGACTAAGCTTGGGGATGCCCATGTCACCCCCAAGATAATCTAAGGACACCTAAAAGCCAAAGCTTGGGGATTCCCCGGAAGGCATTCCCTCTTTCGTCTACTTCTATCGGTAACTTTACTTGGAGCTATATTTTTATTCACCACATGATATGTGTTTTGCTTGGAGAGTCTTGTATGATTTGAGTCTATGCTTTTTAGTTTACCACAATCATCCTTTCTGTACACACCCTTTGAGAGAGCCATACATGATTTGGAATTTGTTAGAATACTCTATGTGCTTCGCTTATATCATTTGAGTTATATAGTTTTGCTCTAGTACTTCACTTATATTTTTTAGAGCACGGTGGTGGAATTGTTTTATAGAAACTATTGATCTCTCATGCTTCACTTAGATTATTTTGAGAGTCTTAAGTAGCATGGTAATTTGCTTAAATAATCCTAATATGCTTGGTATTCAAGAATAGTAAAAAATTTCTTATGAGTGTGTTGAATGCTATGAGAAGTTTGATGCTTGACAATTGTTTTGAGATATGAAGATGGTGATATTAAAGTTGTGCTAGTTGAGTAGTTGTGAATTTGAGAAATACTTGTGTTAAAGTTTGTGATTCCCGTATCATGCACGTATGGTGAACCGTTATGTGATGAAGTCGGAGCATGATTTATTTTTTGATTGTATTCCTTATGAGTGGCGGTCGGCGACGAGCGATGGTCTTTTCCTACCAATCTATCCCCCTAGGAGCATGCGCGTAATACTTTGCTTTGATAACTTGTAGATTTTTGCAATAAGTATATGAGTTCTTTATGACTAATGTTGAGTCCATGGATTATACGCACTTTTCTTCCTACCACGATTGCTAGCCTCTCTAATACCGCGCACCTTTCGCCGGTATCATACACCCACCATATACCTTCCTCAAAACAGCCACCATACCTACCTATTATGGCATTTCCATAGCCATTCCGAGATATATTGCCATGCAACTTTCTACCATTCCGTTTATTATGACACACTGCATCATTGTCATATTGCTTAGCATGATCATGTAGTTGACATCGTATTTGTGGCAAAGCCACCATTCATAATTCTTTCATACATGTCACTCTTGATTCATTGCATATCCCGGTACACCACCGGAGGCATTCATATAGAGTCATATTTTGTTCTAAGTATCGAGTTGTAATTGTTGAGTTGTAAGAAAATAGAAGTGTGATGATCATCATTATTAGAGCATTGTCCCAGTGAGGAAAGGATGATTGAGACTATGATTCCCCCACAAGTCGGGATGAGACCCCGGACGAAAAAAATAAAAATAAAAAAGGAAGAAAAGAGGCCAAAAAAAATAAAAGGCCCAAATAAAAAAAATAAAAAAATGAGAGAAAAAGAGAGAAGGGACAATGTTACTATCCTTTACCACACTTGTGCTTCAAAGTAGCACCATGATATTCATGATAGAGAGTCTCTCATTTCGTTACTTTCATATACTAGTGGGAATTTTTTATTATAGAACTTGGCTTGTATATTCCAATGATGGGCTTCCTCAAAATGCCCTAGGTCTTCATGAGCAAGCAAGTTGGATGCACACCCACTTAGTTTCTTTTGTTCAGCTTTCATATACTTATAGCTCTAGTGCATTCGTTGCATGGCAATCCCTACTCACTCACATTGATATCTATTGATGGGCATCTCCATAGCCTGTTGACACGCCTAGTTGATGTGAGACTATCTTCTCCTTTTTTGTCTTCTCCACAACCACCATTTTATTCCACATATAGTGTTATATCCATGGCTCACGCTCATGTATTGCGTGAAGATTGAAAAAGTTTGAGAATGTCAAAAGTATGAAACAATTGCTTGGCTTGTCATCGGGGTTGTGCATGATTTAAATACTTTGTGTGGTGAAGATAGAGCATAGCAGACTATATGATTTTGTAGGGATAACTTTCTTTGGCCATGTTATTTTGAGAAGACATGATTGCTTTGTTAGTATGCTTGAAGTATTATTATTTTTATGTCAATATTAAACTTTTGTCGTGAATCTTTCGGATCTGAATATTCGTACCACAATTAAGAAGAATTACATTGAAATTATGCCAAGTAGCATTCCACATCAAAAAATTTGTTTTTATCATTTACCTACTCGAGGACAAGCAGGAATTAAGCTTGGGGATGCTTGATACGTCTCCAACGTATCTATAAATTTTGATTGCTCCATGCTATATTATCTACTGTTTTGGACATTATTGGGCTTTATTATCCACTTCTATATTATTTTTGGGACTAACCTATTAACCGGAGGCCCAGCCCAGAATTGCTGTTTTTTTTGCCTATTTTAGGGTTTCGAAGAAAAGGAATATCAAACGGAGTCCAAACGGAATGAAACCTTCGGGAACGTGATTTTCTTGCCGAACAAGATCCAGGAGACTTGGACCCTACGTCAAGCAACCAACAGGGAGGCCACGAGGTAGGGGGCGCACCTACCCCCCAAGGCGGGCCCTCCACCCTCGTGGGCCCTCTGTTGCTCCACCGACGTACTTCTTCCTTGTATATATACCTACGTACCCCCAAACGATCATATATAGAGCCAAAAACCTAATTCCACCGCCGCAACCTTCTATATCCACGAGATCCCATCTTGGGGCCTGTTCCGGAGCTCCGCCGGAGGGGGCATCCATCACGGAGGGCTTCTACATCAACACCATAGCCTCTCCGATGAAGTGTGAGTAGTTTACCTCAAACCTTTGGGTCCATAGTTATTAGCTAGATGGCTTCTTCTCTCTTTTTGGATCTCAATACAATGTCCCCCCTCTCTTGTGGAGATCTATTGGATGTAATCTTCCTTCTGCGGTGTGTTTGTTGAGACCGATGAACTGTGGGTTTATGATCAAGATTATCTATGAACAATATTTGAATCTTCTCTGAATTCTTTTATGTATGATTGGTTATCTTTGCAAGTCTCTTTGAATTATCAGTTTGGTTTGGCCTATTAGATTGATCTTTCTTGCAATGGGACATGTGCTTAGCTTTGGGTTCAATCTTGCGGTGTCCTTTCCCAGTGACAGTAGGGGCAGCAAGGCACGTATTGTATTGTTGCCATCGAGGATAACTGAGGGAGTCCTGAATTAGGGGGTCTCCGGACAGCCGGACTGTTGGACAATGAAGATACAAGATTGAAGACTTCATCTCGTGTCCGGATGGGACTCTCCTTGGCGTGGAAGGCAAGCTTGGCAATACGGATATGTAGATCTCCTCCCTTGTAACCAACTTTGTGTAACCCTAGCCCCCTCCGGTGTCTATATAATCTGGAGGGTTTAGTCCGTAGGACAACAAACAATCATACCATGGGCTAGCTTCTAGGGTTTAGCCTCTATGATCTCGTGGTAAATCAACTCTTGTAATACTCATACCATCAAGATCAATCAAGCAGGACATAGGGTATTACCTCCATCAAGAGGGCCCAAACCTAGGTAAACATCGTGTCCCCTGCCTCCTGTTACCATCCGCCTTAGACGCACAGTTCGGGATCCCCTACCCGAGATCCGCCGGTTTTGACACCGACACTGGTGCTTTCATTGAGAGTTCCACTATGCCGTCACGGCAAGGCTTGATGGCTCCTTCAATCATCGGTAACGATGCGGTCCAGGGTAAGGTTTTCCTCCCCGGACAGATCTTCGTATTCGGCGGCTTCGCACTGCGGGCCAACTCACTTGGCCATCTGGAGCAGATCGAGAGCTATGCCCCTGGCCACCAGGTCAGGTTCGGAAACTTGAATTACATTGCCAATAACCGCGGAGACTTGATCTTCGATGGATTCGAGCCCATGTCAGGTGCGCCGCACGATCACGACAAGCATGATTCATCTCTACCGTCGGACAGTGTTCGGGAGATCACACCTGCAACTACTCAGGCCTTCAATCCGGAGAAAATTGCGCCATCCAAGGACGGGCGGATAGACCCCGCCATGGAGGCCGCATTCTCAGTGGCGATAGAGCCGGATACTGACTTCACCCCTTACGAGAGCCGTGTTGCCGAACCATTGGATCCGTCCCCGGCCACGGGCTCCGAACCGCCTGCATCCGCGCCCATTGAATCCGATTGGGCACCGATCATGGAGTTTACCTCTGTGGATATATTTCAGCACTCGCCTCTCGGCGATGTGCTAAATTCATTAAGATCTCTCTCCTTGTTAGGAGAACCTTGGCTGAACTATGTCCGGCTAGAACGAGATGTGGACGACGAAGAAATTCGCTCCCCACCCACCACCCACTTAGTAGCCACTGTCGACGATTTAACCGACATGCTTGACTTCGACTCCGAAGACATCGATGGTATGGATGACGATGGAGGAGACGGACAGGAACCAGTGCCCATAGGGCGCTGGACAGCCACTTCATCATATGGCATATACATGGTGGATACACCCAAAGGAGGCAATGGCAATGAGACAACGGAGGATGACCCCTCCAAGAAGCAAACCAAGCGCCGACGTCAGCGGCGCCGCTCTAAGTCCCGCCATAGCAAAAACAGCGATAATAGTGCAAGAGAAAATAACACTCCAGTCGACTCCAGAGGAAACGACGACCACATTGACCCAGTGGCAGAGCACGATGAAACTGCAAACGGCGAACATAGTACGGATCCGATGTCCGAACGTGGCGACGCCGAGGATAAACCTCATCAACCCTTCTCTGGGGAAGAAAACAGTCCGGACGAAGATGCACACATCATCCCGGAAATGCACTTGGAACAAGAGAACCTCCGCAGAAGGCTTATTGCCTCAGCGAGGAGTCTGAAGAAGCAGAAGCAAAGGCTTAAGGCCGCACAAAATACGCTCAACAGCAGGTGGAACAAAGCGCTCGACAACAAAGAAAAGTATGGTGGAAGTTACCACACAAAGAGCTATCCAAAGCGCAAGCTATTACCTGAATTCGATGATGAGGCCGTAGAGCCCACACAGCCGAAAAATGAAACGGCCAACCGGCCGAATCAACCACCTTGTGGCCACGATAGAGCGGCTAACAAGGCCGCACATAAGTCAACACACGATCTACGTGAGGACTTGCGCCAAAAAATCCAGTATGACCAGATCCATCTATGGATCTAGGAAGCGCGCTCCGGCACAAAATCAAAACCGAATACTACAACCGTCCGAATGCCATGATACATCCAAATACAGGGGTGCCACACACCCCCTATGTTTCACCAATGAGGTGTTGGACCACGAATTTCTAGAAGGATTCAAACCAGTGAACATAGAGGCGTACGACGGGACCACAGACCCTGGGGTCTGGATTGAGGACTTTATCCTCCATATCCATATGGCTCGCGGAGACGATCTCCACGCCATCAAGTACTTGCCCCTCAAGCTTAAAGTACCAGCTCGACACTGGTTGAAAAGCCTCCCCGAAAACTCAATTGGAAGTTGGGAGGATCTCGAGGAGCTTTTCAGGCTAATTTTCAAGGGAAATATGTCCGACCTCCGGATGCAGACGATTTAAATCATATCATTCAACAGCCCGGAGAGTCAGCCCGAAAGCTTTGGAACATGTTCCTTACTAAGAAGAACCAAATCGTCGACTGCCCAGACGCCGAAGCCTTAGCAGCTTTCAAGCACAGCGTCCGAGACGAATGGCTCGCCAGACACCTCAGCCAAGAAAAACCGAGAACAATGGTAGCCCTGACAAGCCTCATGACCCGCTTTTGCGCGGGCGAGGATAGATGGTTAGCCCGCAGTAGCACCAGCGACCCAAGCACATCCGAAGTCAGGGATGGCAATGGAAAACCACGACGTAGTAAAAACAAGCGTCGAAATAAAGAAGATAGCCCAGATAATACGGCGGTAAACGCCAGAATCAGTGGCTCTCGACCAAGTCAGCGAAAAAAGCCTTTCAAAGGCAGCAGAGATGGACCGTCCGGCCTAAACAAGATTCTAGACAAATTATGTAAGATTCATGGCACCCCCGATAAACCTGCAAATCACACCCACAGAGAATGTTGGGTCTTCAAGCAGGCCGGTAAGCTAAACGCCGAACACAAGGGGAGGGAGACACCAAGCAAAGACGAGGACGAACCTCGCCAGCAAAATACTGGAGGACAGAAAAAATTCCCACGAGAGGTTAAGACAGTAAACATGATCCACGTGATGAAGAGGAGAAGCAAACATGCACTCCGAGACATACGTGCCGTAGAGCCCGTCACCCATAAGTTTAACCCCTGGTTGGCCTACCCGATCACTTTTGATCGCATGGATCACCCGACAAGCATCCGGCATAAAGGATTGGCTGCCTTGGTGTTAGAACCAATAATAAACGGATACCATCTCACACGAGTCCTTATGGACGGCGGCAGTGGTCTAAATCTGATATATCAGGACACAGTTCGCAAAATGGGGATAGACCCGACAAAAATCAGCCACAGTAATACGACCTTCAAGGGAGTAATACCAGGCCCAGAGGCCCGCTCCACCGGCTCTCTAATACTGGAGGTTGTACTCGGTTCACCCAACAACTACCGAAGTGAGAAGTTAGACTTCGACATTGCTCCATTCCGAAGCGGCTATCAAGCATTGCTCGGAAGAACAGCTTTTGCTCGTTTTAATGTGGTGCCACATTACGCTTCTCTTAAGCTTAAGATACCTGGTCCACGTGGCACCATCACAGTTAGTGGAAATATTGAGTGTTCTCTATGCGCGAAAGAACGTGCGGCGGCTTTAACAGCCGAGCACTAGACGGCCTCAGTAACCAGAATAAATGACAGGTCGTCAAGACCACGGACACGGTTAGACGAGTCTGGCTCATCACTAGATATACCTGAGATTGGTTTGATGGTTAAACCCTCATAGACGGTACCAAGGGCTTCCCGCGTGTAATCAGGGCTAGCTCGGCTCAACTTGACTTATCTTGAATTTTAATGGTTTATCTAGAATAACCAATTTTTTTGGCACGACAACTTTCACCTAAGTTTTTCTCTTTTACAGATAACAATCGTGCTACACCCGTCGAGGACACAGCACAACGGAGACACAGGCGCAGACGTGCAACAGGGACCCGCTCAAAGGTTTCTTTTCAGATTAAGACCCCGCGTAAACCTTTTTTACTGTCTCTTGTTGTTCACATCCTCCGGATACTTACTACAACCGAGAAGGATGCTGACGTTATTGGCATTTCGCCACGTCAGAATATTGCACGTACCTGGACACTCGGGGTTTATTATTAAGGGCATTGTTCAGCCCGGCATACGTTATAAAGACCGAATACCTTAGGGAGTGTTCGGCGTCACGAGTTTGGCCTTATATGCATCAGCTCCGAATCATGTCTTTGGTCAAATGTTGGGTTTGCCCGGCTCCCGTGTTTTCCTGCCTTACATTCCGCTCTATCAGCTAAGGCGGCACCGGGAGAACTACTACAATTGTGCCCTGGTTCATCCGGATGAGCACCTCAGTAGAGAAAGCCGAAAAACTGACTGTCATGATAAAGCGCGAGACTGGTCAACCACTCGATGACTTAGCGGAATCTTCGGGATTCCTCCGCATTAACGAAGGGCCATTTCCCGGTCATGTACGTATGCACACCGTATTCGGACGAGCGCGGAGGTACCAGGGGCTATATAGTAGTCCCACCGTCAAACTCCTATGGCTAAGTGAAAGTGTTAAAGCAATATAGTCCGATTGCCTTGTTCGCTGCGCTACCACCTCCTTAATGGACCAAGACATTGGATCAAGTGTGAATACGCGTTTTTTGCGAACACCCCCGCATTATATGCGTGGGGGTTGAAGCCGACGACTGCAAACTTTTAGGTTATATACATATATACATAAACAGCCGCACAAGACGCATCATAATACTTTCAGGAAAAAGTATAAACATAGCCTTTATAATTCAATAAAACATTGTTTTTACAATGGGAATAGATGTCACTAGAACATTATACTCTTCGAGCACTGAGCCTCTATTGAACGGGCGCCTTCAAGGACTTCTTCAAAGTAGTGCTCGGCAGATACTCGGCCTATGGCCGGACTCTGGGTTGCAATAGCGGTGGCCTCCATCTCTGCCCAGTATGACTTGACACGGGCAAGTGCCATAGATGCACCCTCTATGCATGCCGACCTCTTCATAGCATCGATGTGCGGTACAGCACCAAGGAACTGTTGCACTAAACTAAAGTAACTATTCAGCCTTGGCCCTTCCGGCCATAGATGATCCACAACAAACCTCATGGCAAGCCCGGACAACCTATGGAGCTCGGCCCATTCGGCCATTCGCTCATTCAGCAATAGTGGACGCACTGGAACATGGAACTGTGACCAGAACAACTTTTCCACTTCACGATCTTTTTGATCCTTGAAGTACTCGACCGCATCAGCAGCACTTGCTGCCAAATCCACGTACGCCTCTGCCGAACTCCATAGTTGATCAAGAGGGGCATACTTTGGATCTCTGAACTATGTCCGCAACAAAAAGGGCTTCCCAGCCGCGATATTTCCAGCTTGACGCAGCTCCTCCTTCGCCGCTCTAATTTTGGAGCGGTCTTCCTTGGCTGCTACCATGGCCTCCTCCAGGTCCGTCGCCTTCGCTCGGCTTTCTTTTTCAAGAAGCTGGTAATGGTCGGCGACATCTTTCAACTCAACGGCCATCTTGGCTATTTTTTCCTTGCTTTGGCAATGCGCAGCCTGTTCGGCCCTCAGCTCTTCGACCGCCTTTAGAGCGGCCACATCACTATTATTCCTGGCTTGTTCCTTGGCTCGGGCAAGTCCCGCCCGAAGGGTCTCCACGGCGGCAGCTCCATCTGCAGTCACAACATATTAAAGATACTGGCATCATGCTCCTCTTACTATGTGTTGATCACCGGAGAAATCACATACCATGTGCATCGTCGAGTCGCTTGTTGACAAGGACGATGTCGGCATCTGCCGCATCAAATTGCCGCTTCAGCTCGGCAAATTCATCAGTCCGACTAGTCACCGGACCTTCCACCACCTGCACATGAAGGCGGTGTGATTATTACCTGGGACTATGATCCTCTGTTTGCCGCCATTCTTGACGGCAACCAGAGTCTCAGGGGCTACTATCTGCATAGGGCACACCTAACGTGTGCGGTACTGTCAAAAACATACACTATTCCACGTACCTCAAAGCCTTCCAGCAGACTCATAAAAGCTTCATGCAACCCGCTTTTGGCGGATAAAATCCTCTCAATCACCGTACCCATTAGCGTACGATGCGCTTCTGAGATGGCCGCTTGATCCAGAAGATCCTTCCGTGCGTCCGATCGCACACCGAACGGGTCCGAACTCTTTCTGTTGATCTCTTTAGGAGCCGAATACTGAGGACTTTGGGTGGCCGAAGGATTACCATCTGGCCTTGGCGGATCAGGAGAAACCCTCCGCGATGACACTTCAGGGTCGCCCGCCTCATGAGGTGGGGTGGCATGGGGAGGTGTTTCGCTCTCCATCATCTCCAAAAGAAGATCCCCCGAAGACGAACTCTGTCGAAAAGGGCTACGATCCGAACTACAAGATATATGCTTCAGTTATTGTCTTCAGAAATAATGTAGGATATTTTTACTATTAAGTACTTTTTGTTAACTTACAGCTCGGTCGAGGGATGATCCCCTTGCGGGCACTGTGCGGCAAGAGTACCCTCCGAGGCAGGACCCTCTGGCGAAGATTTCTTCCCCCGTTTGGAAACCTTTGTTTCCGGGTCTTCAGAGGTGGTCCTCTTCGTTCCTCGGGCAGAGGGAATGTCAGATTCTTCTCCCTGGTTATCCTCCTTCGCGGAGGCGCTAATTCCCCCGGTTTGGACGAATAGTGAGTGAGGCCTGCTTTCAGCCTCTTTATTCCCCCCTTTATCTTCCCCTGAGGGCGCCTGATAAGGCGCCGGCTCGAGCATTCTGGCCAGTACTGGATTTGCTAAGCCTTCGGGAAGGGGGGCCGAACACCTAATCATCTTCGCCTTTGTTACCCAGTCCTGGTCAAAGAGTGACTTTTCAAAATGATGTTGTGATAAATAAAAAAGACATCGTGTTCGGCCATGGGATTACTTACTTGGGTATCTGGGCGATTACAGCTCAGACCCGCATCCTCGGTGGTGTCCGGACACTTTATTTGTGGCCCGAAGAACAATTTATACATCTCTTCGAGCATCATGCCGAGGAAGTGCTGAATAGTTTGCGATCCTTCCTGGTTGAATTCCCACATACGGAGGGGTCGACGTTTGCAAGGCGGGACTCGACAAACTAGCATGACTTGCATTACCGTGACCAGGCTAACATCTCCCTTAAGGAGATCTCGGATGCGACTCTGCAATGTCGGCACATCATTTACTGGCCCCCAGTCTAGCCCCTTGTTGATCCATGACGTCAGTTGTGGTGGGGGGCCCGAGCGAAAGGCCGGGGAGGCTACCCACTTGGTACTCCGGGGAGCTGTGATGTAAAACCACTCCCGTTGCCATAAACTGGACACCTCTGGGAAGGAACCCTCCGGCCATGGAACATCAGCGCTTTTGCTTATTTCGGCACCTCCGCACTCTGCGTGACGCCCCTCGATCATCTTTGGCTTCACATTGAAAGTCTTGAGCCATAGGCCGAAGTGTGGGGTAATGCGGAGGAAGGCCTCACACACGACGATGAACGACGAGATGTGATGGAGGGAATCCGAGGCCAGGTCATGGAAATCCAGCCCATAACAGAACATGAGCCCCCTAACAAAGGGATCCAGAGCGAGGCCTAGCCCTCGAAGGAAGTGAGAGATGAACACAACACTCTCGTTGGGTTTGGGAGTGGGGATGACCTGCCCTCGGGCAGGAAGCTGGTGCGAGATTTTGGCTGTCAGATACCTCGCCTCTCTTAGCTTCTTGATGTTTTCCAATGTGACAGAGGAAGGCATCCACCGACCTTGAAGGTTGGATCTGGACATGGTTGAAGGTCCGAAGCGCCTGACCTGAGCCTTGGGGGTTGGAACTCGAGGCGGGGAAAGGATTCGATTGAGTACGAGAGGGAAAAAAGGACAGGCCTTGGCCTCTTTATAAAGAAGGTGAATATCAAGCGTCCTCCTCGTGGTCATTTGGGACTTGCCTAAAATTGAGGAGTCATACCAACGGGCACGATTGGGTTACCCACGTCCATATTGATGAGAATCCCGTAATAAGGGGGACACGATCTCTGCTTCGACAAGACGTGTCAAGAAAACCGCCTCGCGATATGTGCAGTGCTGGTTGAGAAAAACGGTTCGAATAATGACCGGGCCATGGCATGATGTCATGTTGCTAAACATGTCAGCAGATTAGATTTGTGGAGATATTATTCTCTCTACGGTGGTATGTGGAACTTGTTTTGCAGAGCTGGACACTATCCTTGTGTTCAAAATCTTCTATGGAGTATTCGGAGGAAGAACCCGCCTTGCAATGCCGAAGACAAATCTGCGCGCCGGACTCATTGTCATTGAAGCCTGGTTCAGGGGCTACTGAGGGAGTCCTAGATTAGGGGGACTCCGGACAGCCGGACTATATCCTTTGGCCGGACTGTTGGACAATGAAGATACAAGATTGAAGACTTCGTCTCGTGTCCAGATGGGACTCTCCTTGGCGTGGAAGGCAAGCTTGGCAATACGGATATGTAGATCTCCTCCCTTGTAACCGACTTTGTGTAACCCCAGCCCCCTCCAGTGTCTATATAAACTGGAGGGTTTAGTCCGTAGGACAACAGACAATCATACCATAGGCTAGCTTCTAGGGTTTAGCCTCTACGATCTCGTGGTAAATCAACTCTTGTAATACTCATATCATCAAGATCAATCAAGCAGGACGTAGGGTATTACCTCCATCCAGAGGGCCCGAACCTGGGTAAACATCGTGTCCCCTGCCTCCTATTACCATCCGCCTTGGACGCACAGTTTGGGACCCCCTACCAGAGATCTGCCGGTTTTGACACCGACAATAACAAGATGGGGTTTTTATCACATTGCATGAATTTATCCCTCTACATCATGTCATCTTGCTTAAGGCGTTACTCTGTTTTCATGAACTTAATACTCTAGATGCATGCTGGATAGCGGTCGATGAGTGGAGTAATAGTAGTAAATGCAGGCAGGAGTCGGTCTACTTGTCTCGGACGTGATGCCTATATACATGATCATACCTAGATATTCTCATAACTATGCTCAATTCTATCAATTGCTCAACTGTAATTTGTTCATGCACCGTAAAATACTTATGCTCTTGAGAGAAGCCACTAGTGAAACCTATGGCCCCCGGGTCTATCTTAATCATATTAATCTTCTAATACTTAGTTATTTCCTTTGCTTTTTTACTTTGCTTTTATTTTACTTTGCATCTTTATCACAAAAATACCAAAAATATTATCTTATCATATCTATCAAATCTCACTCTCGTAAGTGACCGTGAAGGGATTGACAACCTCTTATCGCGTTGGTTGCGAGGAGTTATTTGTTTTGTGCAGGTACGAGGGACTCGCGCGCAGCCTCCTACTGGATTGATACCTTGGTTCTCAAAAACTGAGGGAAATACTTACGCTACTTTGCTGCATCATCCTTTCCTCTTCAAGGAAATCCAACGTAGTGCTCAAGAGGTAGCAGACAACATGATATCCGTGCTGAAATTTAAACTTATCCAGGGTTCGTTTGGCCTTTTTATGCACTAATTGAGTTTCCTAGGCATTTAATGTCCATAATTAAAATCTGAAGTACAAATACATGCTCCAGTTCACCAAAATGGCTAGAAAAATTATAGATGTGTCCTTGGGTGCATGTTTAGGTCCCATTCTAGGAATGGGAACGAATTACAACCGTATCGGTGTCCTGGCTCATCCTCAAACATTTCAAATCTCGTTTTTTAAATCCCCGTAAATCCTAAACTCACCAGAAAGTCATCAAAGGTGGCATGGTGTCATGTCATGGCACATATTTGCCGTGGTAAAAACATTGCCAATTTGGGCCAAGCTTTATTACAAACCTCTTACAAACCGGAGCCCGTCGCAAGAACCCTCGTGGTTTTGATAGGGAAATGTGTCCCCTTGTGGGCCAAACGAGAATTGCTCCCTCTTCTAGCCTCATATTTTCTACTACACGCAACACAGAACAACGGGAGGTTCATGCTGAAATTTGAAATTATTTAAGGTTCGTTTGACCATTTTTATTCATTAATTGAGTTTTCTTGGCATCTAATGTCCATAATTCAAATCTGAGTTACAAATACGTGCTCCAGTGGACCAAAATGGCTAGAAAAAATGTACATGTTTCCTTAGGGTGCAAGTTTGGGTCCCATGGAATGAATGGGAACGAATTCAACCATCTTGCCATCCTGGCTTGGCCACAAACATTGCGAATCTCGGTTTTTAAATCTCTGTAAATCCAAAACTCCCCAGAAAATCATGAAACTTGGCATGGTCTCACTACATGGTACATATAATTGTTCAATTTGGGCGAAGCTATATTACAAGCCTCTTACAAACCGGAGCCTGTCGCAACCCTCGTGGTTCCAGTAGGGAAACATGCCCCTCTTGTGGGCGAAATGATAATCGCTGCCTCTTCTCGCCTTGAACTTTTTTTTCTACAGGCAACATGAAATAACAGGAGTGTCAGGCTGAAATTTGAAACTGTTCAGGGTTCGTTTGGCCATTGTATATATTACTAATTACTAAGTTTTCTACGCATTTAATGTAGTGCATAATTCAATTTTGAACTACAAGCACATGCTCCAGTGAAGCAAAGTGGGTGGGAAATCGTACATGTGTCATTGGGTGCATGTTTAGGTCTCATTTAAGGAATGGGAATCAATTACAAACTTGTTGTCGTCCTGAAACATTGAGAATCTCGGTTTTTAAATCCGAGTAAATCAAATAGTCACCCAAAAAACATGAAACTTGGCATGGTTTCATGACATGGCACATATATGCCATGGAAAAAAAATAGTCCGGTTTGAGAAGAGGCGCACACATTAGAAGCCAACGAAGTCCTTTTTGAAACAAAAAGCTAACACGTTAATATCGCAAACGGTTGTATTATATTAACATGTCGAAATTTAATCATACTCGGTGGCGTGCGTGCAGCTATTTGATTAGACAAGACGAGCGCGAGAAGTCCGCCATGCAGGCTCGACGGGACGTGTGCGAGCAGTCCGCCGCATAGGATCGACGGGACGCGTGCATCCTGTCCACCTCGCAGGCTCGACGGGACACGTGCGAGCAGCAAGGCCGCCCATGCTCATCGGGAAGCAATCTCTTTGACCTCCATGCACCAGCCGCCACCCGCCTCTCTCACAACTTCTCCATTAATGGGTTAATTAAAGCACCTGGACGGAGGATGTTTGCTTGTGATCCCATGGAAGCATTTGCTTTATTCGTGTTTTCAACTCGTATTGCGCCCTAATTTAAATTGCCACAGAGGGCAACGGATAATACGGCCACAAATAAAATGGCAACGGATAATACGACGACAAATTTACAATGGCGTAGATAATAATTGTCTTATATATTCCGGATATTTTGAAATGCCACATGCGGCAAAGCCCGGAAGACACGGGGCAAGAGAAGAAGGAAATTGCAGACAACGATCTGGGTCGCTACTGTCTCTACTCGTCGATGGATAATGGTCGCGCGACAAAATCCTCAAGCTCCTTCTTCAATTCCTCACGACTTTGCTTGAAAGCAGCCATAGATTCCTCCACCTCCTGCTCACGCTCGATCCGGAGCTTCCTCAAGCCATCCATCAGTTCCTTGACGACCACTTTCAGCGTCATCTCCGAGGCACTGCTGTGCTCATGTAGCATCTTCCAGCCGGCCTCCTCCTCCTCCTTCTCGGCGAGCAACTTGAGGAGCTTCACATTGTCGCCCATGAGTTGCTCGACAAGGCCGGTCGCCTTGTCAACCGAGGCATCGCTGATCTTGAGCAGCTTCATCAAGCCGTCAACCATCTCCTGCTACGTAGTGACGCCAGCGAGAATGTTGTCGTCGCCGGCAAAGGACTTCAGGAACGTCGGCTCGTCGCGATGGCCGACGCCATGAATGCGCTTGTGAGAGCCCTCGTGTGCCTGTGAGAGCTTGTTCGAGGGCTCTGCGGCGCGACGGGACATCTGCTGTGGCTGTGGCTTCGCGGCGGGACCTCTCTAGTGCTTATGCGGCCTTGGTCCTTGCTACCTGGTTATAGTCCACCCTAAACTCCTCCTACCGGTCATGGCGGAACGACTTGACAGGAAAGACCAGTTTTGTGGGTGATGAGGAGAGGAACTGTGAAGTAATTTTTGAGTGGGTAGTTTTTATAGCCCGATGCTAAGTGTGAACACATATTAGTTTGATAGGTGTGAACATATTTGCAATTACTTATTGCCTTATAATCTGCAATGTGACGAGAAACAAGGTCAAAATTTATTGATGGCAAAAGGTTGACCACGTGGTTGCTCGCCATTGAGGCGGCCACGGCGCGCTCCGCTCTCCCGCCCCTGTGCGCGCTCTGCTCGCCTTTGAGGCAAATTTACAATGGCAACGGTTAATAATTCTTAATAATTGTCTTACATGTTCAGGATAACTTAAAATGCCGCATGCGGCAAGGCCCAGAACACTCACGACCTACATATGCATACAATTATAATAAAATATAAGCTAAAAGGCTGAGCTGGCGGCCTTCCGGTGATGGTGTCGGTGGGAACGATGCCTATGGGATCACAAGAATCCCTACTACGGTTGCGGGGCGCGGGGTCGTGAGAAGAGTGGATCAAACAAATAGCACATGGTTCGTTTATCCAGGTTCGGGCCGCGAGGATGCGTAAAACCCTACTCCTGCTTTGGTGGATTGTATATCTGTGTTCTTGAGCTAGCTATGGGGCGTGAGGAGCTCCAAAAAGCCGAATCCTCCTCCTGGTCGCCTCGGGCCTCCTTTTATAGGAAAGGGGGTGCCACAGTAGCACCAGGAGGTGGAAAGGGGAACAGTGATGTGAGGTTATCCCTCGCATTACATGACAAGGCGCATTTAATGCATCTTGCCCAGGTGTCCTTGCTTTATCGGGGACGGGGGAGAGCCCTGTCTCGTCCGTCACTGCTCCCTCTCGCGTCGACACGCGCCCTGGCCAGCGGCGCCCGTGGTGCCATGTAGGCAGGCATGCAGCTGAGGTGGCGCAGTGGTGGGTCTCCACGAAGATCTGCATGCCGCCACGCAGGTGCCTGCCCAGCTGGTTGGGTTGGCAACTGCATGCAAACGATGGTGGAGGTTTGACTGGCGTGGGCCTGATGGTGGCCCAACGGGTGTTCTTGGCAAGGGCCTTGCCGTGGCGCCTGCTGTCATCCCCGGCAAGGCTCTTGCCCGGGGCCTTGTGGTCCTCCTTGGCTGGGATCCCGCCAAGGATCATCATCTTCTGAAGGGTGTATCTGATCTCGAATGTCTTCACAAAGATCTGCATGCCACCACGGGGATGTCTCCCGAATCCATGCCCCATGGGGGCAGTGGACTCAAGGGTGACTCACTCCGTAGGTGTGGGGCGAGCTGCCACGGCAAGGGTCTTGCCGGGTTTGCTAAAACCGCCTCCCGGCAAGGATCTTGCCGTGGGGGGGCGTCCGCTTCCACCCCTTTGCTCTTTGTGGTCTTGGTCTTGGCGTCGTTCTGCTTCTCCTGAGCTTCGGCCTTACCTTGGCTCACCTCCCTTGCCTTGCTCAGTGTGGTGGTGCCTGTGGCTCAGATTGCCCGTGCACAGTTACAGGGGTACAAAAAGCGTACCCCTATTTTTGTACACCGATAGGAGCCCCCGGGCCTGGGCCACACGTAAGCGCAATCGCGTCGTTGGGCTAGGCCCAAAAACGGTGCGTGGGCAGGCGGGGCGGTTTTTACCGTGGTAAGTCTCTTCACGCGCTGCGCTTCCCATGCTTCCCGCACGTGGCGGCACGTTGGGAGGCGTGTGTGACGTGGGCGGCATGCGTGGGGCTGAGCTCTGCATGCATGCGTCACGTCATAGTAAAGGGGGCGGTTTGCGCCTTCCCCATAAACGAAGGGAGGCATGGAGGCGCGGCCCATTTACTGAACGGGGTCGAGGCGTGGTCTTCAAGGCATTCACTCCCCACGATCACGGGGTGGGGAGAGGTCGCCTCACCCGTCGCCTCGGTCCTGCACGCCTGCCACATGGCTCTCATGTGCTTGGGGTGGTGAACGGTGGAGGCGGGAAACCGGGCCGCCGCAGGCTGGGGTGGCGGGTCGGTCCCAGTTCCCTGCGCCTTCCGCGTCTTGATTGGCTGAGCGGGGCGGCCGAGCCCCCATCCCGTTCCTTTATAAAGAGCGGGAGGGGGGGATGGCGTCCCGCATTCCTTCATCTCCTCCTTCCTTCAGCTTCTGCTCCCCCTTACATCCGTCATGGAGAGAGGGAATCCTGGTCCTTCAACGGTGGCGGCGCAGGTCGCCGCTCGACAACGCGTTCCTCCTTCTCCTGTACCCGCGATGGCAGAGCCAGCCGCGAGGGGAAGGGGGAGGGGGCGAGGCCGAGGCGCTCGGGGAAGAGGAGGACGGGGCGGCGCGCCGGCCTCGCCTCCGCCAGCAGTTCTTCCCCCTCGTGGAGGGCCACGTTGGGGATGACCCTTGCGAATTCTTTGTCAGGCTACGCCGGCCGCCTCGCCGTCGCCTTCGTCTCCCGACTCCATTCGCGCGGGAGATGGAGTTGGATCCGTCGGAGTGTTGTGGCGGCACATGAGGGGCTACACGATCAGTGGCACGCGGGCCCGCGTCGATTTCCCCGCCCCTCACATGATGTATCTCCGTCGTGGATGGAAGACGTTTGCCCATATCCACCGCTTGACGGAGGGGCTCACTCTCCATTTAAGCTGATGGAGGGTGGCCTTCTCTCCGTCAAGGTCTTCGGGTGCTTTGGGACCCGTGCAAGGTGCTGCGTGGAGATCTCTTCTGATAGTGAAGACTCCTCCTTGGGCGGGAGTGACAAGGAGGATAGCGGCAGCGACGACGAGGGTAGTGGGCGGCAGAATGACGGGTCCGATTAGGTGTCGGGCGCCGCTTCGTGCGGCACCGGCGACCCCATCATCCGCGTCGCCGGGTCCTTGATCTTCTCGGGGTCGTCTCCTTGGGCGGCTGGCGTTGGGAGGCTGCGGAAGAGGAAGAGGGCGGGCGGCAAGGCCGTCAAGCTGGAGTACGCGGGCACCGACGCCTTTGACGCGTGCTGACGTCCTGCCGCCTCGTCTTCGAGCTCTGCTTCCGGCGCCGCCATCACCATCCAGCCTTCGGACGGCCACCGAGATGTTCTCTTGGTGTCTTCTGCCACCCGTAGCTCGCCTAGGCGCCCCTTTTGCCCTTTTCGCCTCCTTGACCTGCCTCCTGAGGAGAGGGACAAGAAAGGGATTACGGGCACCTTATCTCTTTTTAGTTTGTAAGCCTTCGGGCCTTAGCTGAATTTAAAACTTGTAATCCCATCATTCATGTTTTTCATTCCCTATGGACTGTACCTGAGTGGAATGTTTTTAACGAAAAAGGGATGCTTGCCGGGTCATTTGTTTGTGGGTAGAACCCACGACAAGGAGTAAATCCTTGATATCCTTAAGATTAACATTTCCTTGCCCGGCAACAGGCCTTGCCGTCTCCCCACTTCACTCGACCTTTCTCACACCTTTGGCGGAGGCAGGGATGAGGTGGATTCAGGCTCCTTATTTCATCCTCTCGCTGCCGCGACTACTACCAAACCTGACCCCAGGAACAAGCCCTAGGGCCTAGAGTTAGGGGAGCACGGTAGTTTTAGGAAAAAACAAGGTTTCACATACCTTAGTCCATAAGGGAATGCATGATAAGGGATGAAGAACTTATCTGAAGCTGTAGCCCCCGGCAACTCTGGTTTGCCGTGGGTGAATCTTTGCTCTTGCAGCCCCTGGCAATACTGGCTTGCCGGGGTCGAGATGCTGGTCTGTCCCTCTTCTCTTTTTCGTCCTCAAGTGATCCGACAAGGATACCTGTGAGTCCTGCGAACCAAAGAATACGAAAGAACGACAAAGAGATGCACACTTGACCTCTAAGCTAGGGGTTAGTTGCCGCTAAGCACTATCAACCCTAACCAAGGACGAGACTCGACCTAGCATGCATGCTATAACTTAGGGCGCCAGCGCTTCATTTATTTATGCTCAGGGTCTATGTCTGGCTTTGTACAAAGGGTTACATGCATCATCGGCAATGCTTGTACAAAAGGTGGCTTGCCGGGGGGCCCGGCAAGCCGCGCCTCACGGGTAAAACTTGGGAAGATGCTCAATGTTCCAGGAGTTACTCACCGGAATGACATCTTCGGTCTCCAGGCGGACTGCGCCGGGCCTGGGGACTCGTATTACCCGATAAGGGCCTTCCCACTTTGCGTTAACTTGTTGGAATTCTTGGCCGATTGAATGCGTCGAAGGACAAGGTCGCCTTCCTCAAGGCTTCGGGCATGAACCTTGCGGCTATGGTAGCGGCGCAAGGCTTGCTGGTAGCGTGCTGCTTTCACAGCCGCCCGAAGACGATCTTCCTCAAGGAGCATTGCATCATCTTGCCGCAGTTGCTCTTGCTCAAGCTCATCATAAGCGAGCACTCGAGGTGACCCGTATATGAGTTCAGTGGGGAGAACTGCTTCTGCCCCGTATACCAGGGAAAAAGGTGTCTGGCTGGTGGCTCGATTTGGCGTCGTCCTGATCGACCAAAGAACCGTCGGCAACTCATCAATCTAGCGCCTTCCACTCTTGTGCAGCATGTCAAAGGTCTTGGTCTTTAAGCCTCACAGTACTTCAGCGTTTGCCCTCTCAGCTTGACCATTGCTTCGTGGGTGAGCAACAGAAGCGAAACAGACTTTGCTGCCGAGGTCTTGGATATATTGCATGAAGGTGCGGCTTGTGAACTGTGTGTCGTTGTCGGTGATGACCCTGTTGGGTACACCAAAACGGCACACTAGTCCCTTGAAGAACTTGACGGCCGACTAAGCTGTGACCTTCCTCACTGCCTCCACCTCTGGCCACTTTGTGAACTTGTCAATTGCAATGTACAAGTACTCAAAGCCCCCGACAGCGCGGGGGAAAGGGCCCAGTATGTCGAGCCCCCAGACCGAGACGGGCTAGGAGAGAGGAATGGTTTGAAGGGCTTGAGCTGGCTGATGAAGCTTCTTTGAATGGAACTGACACGCTTCACACCTGGTGACTAGTGTCGTCGGATCCTGGAGGGCGGTGGGCCAGAAGAAACCTTGCCGAAATGCCTTGCCGACAAGGGCCCTTGACCCGATGTGGGATCCACATATGCCTCCGTGTATCTCCGCCAACAGCTCCATTCCTTCCTCCCGAGGGATACACTTCAATTTCACACCGTTCGGCCTCTTTCTGTACAGGACGTCATCAACAAACTGGTACATGGTAGAGCGACGGGCTACTTTTTTTGCTTCTCCCTGCTCTTCAGGAAGTTCCCTTGTTTGGAGGAATCGGACGGTATGCTGTGCCCACGCTGGAGCCTGGGGCTCGACGGCGAGGACTAAAGGCATTTCCTCCGCTATAGGAGCGGCTGTCTCGACGGCAAGAGCTCGACGCTCCGCCGAAGCTAGACGTCGCGTGGCGGGCTCAGCGTCCCTGGCAACATCCTTGCCGGCAGCTCCGGGGAGCTCGGCGGGAAAGTACTTGCCGGGTCCTGATTTCCTCCTCTTGTTCTGCTTTGTTGATGGATCAACGGATGGCTGAGTTAGCTGGAGCACAAAGGTACCTGGTTCCACAGGTAGCTTGAGGGCAGCGTGTTTTGACAGGTAATCGGCAATATCGTTCTCCGCTCAGGGAACGTATTCAGCCTGTATACCGTTGAAATGCTCTTCCAGCTTTCTCACTTCATCGACATAGGCTTTCATCAACGGGCTCTAGTAGTCCTTGTTGACTTGCTTGACAATGAGCTGCGAGTCACCCCTAACGATGAGCTTCTTGATTCCGAGGTCTGCCGCGATCCTAAGACCGGCAAGCAGCCCTTCCTACTCTGCCGTATTGTTTGTTGACACCTCCCTGGGGAAGTGCATCTGGATCACGCACTTGAGGTGCTCTACGGTGGGCGCGACAAGCAGTACGCCAGCCCCGGCGCCATGTAAGGAGAAAGCTCCATCAAAGTACATGATCCAACTGCAACTTGCCTCCTTGCCGGGGAGAGTAGTCTCTTGGGCTTCTTCGTTAGGCATTGCGGTCCATTCTGCAATGAACTCCGCCAGGACTCGCCTCTAAATCGTCGAAGTACTTTCAAACTTGAGGCCAAAGCTGGATAGCTCCAGTGCCCATTCCACAATTCTTCCCGTTGCATCTGGATTGTGCAATATCCGTTGCAGAGGGAGGCGAGTGACGACAGTGATCTCGTGTGCCTGGAAGTAGTGACGCAGCTTCCTCGAGGCCATAAGAAGGACAAAGAGCAGTTTCTGCACGCCGGAGTACCTTCATCTAGCTCCCTGCAGGAGGGAACTAACAAAGTAGACCAGGTGCTGCATCATTTTCTTCTTCGGCGGCACTTCAACTGGCTGTGTCGTCTCTGCATTGGTGGTGTCGGGCTCTGTCGCTGCCATTACCTCGTCATCAACCTCTCTCTGCGCCACTAGTGCGACGCTGACCACCTGGTTCGTTACCGCCAGGTATAGCAGCAACGGCTCCTGTGGCCTAGGCGCAACTAGTATTGGCGCGGAGGAGAGGTACTTCTTCAAATCTTGCAATGCTGCTTCGGCTTCTGGCGTCCACTCCATCGGGCCCGCCTTTTTCAGGATCTTGAAAAAGGGAAGGGCACGCTCGGCAGACTTGGAAATGAATCTGCCCATGGCGGCAACGCAACCAGCAAGCCGACGCACATCCTTGATTCGCTTGGGTGCTTCAATCTGCCCTATAGCTTTGATCTTGTCCGGATTGGCCTCTATCCCACGCTGTGACACAAAGAACCCGAGAAGCTTGCCGGACGGGACGCCAAAGATGCACTTCTCAGGGTTCAGCTTGAGATTGATCTTGTGCAGGTTTCCAAATGTTTCTTGCAAATCCGGTATGAGGATTGCCCTGTCCTTGGTTTTGACCACTATGTCATCCATATAAGCTTCCATATTTCTATGGAGCTGGGGTTCAAAACCAATCTGGACCGCCCCTGCAAACATCGAACCAGCACTTTTCAGCCCGAAAGGCATCCGCATGAAACAATACGTACCACATGGGGTGATGAATGCTGTTTTCTCTACGTCTTCTCTTGTCATGAAGATCTGGTGGTAGCCGGAGTAGGCATCGAGGAATGACAACAGATCACACCCAGCTGTGGAGTCAACAATCTGGTCGATGCACGGCAATGGGAAGGGACCCTTAGGACAAGCCTTATTGATATCTGTGTAATCAATACACAGCCTCCACTTCCCATTAGCCTTGCGCACTATGACCGGATTGGCCAACCACGTTGGATGGAGCACTCCTCTTACCAAACCCGCTGCTTCCAGTTTCTGGATCTCCTCTGTGATGAACTCTTGTCGTTCCAAAGCTTGCTTTCTGACCTTCTGCTTGACGGGCCGCGCATGAGGACAGACAGCAAGGTGGTGCTCAATCACCTCCCTGGGAACGCCGGGGATGTTGGAAGCTTGCCATGCAAACACATCGACATTCGCCCGCAGGAAGGTGATGAGCGCGTCTTCCTATTTGTCATCAAGGGTGGAGCTTATGGTGAAAGCCCCTCCCGTGCCGTCCTCATTGACAAAAACCTTCTTGGTTCCTGGCGGTATGTCCCTGGGCTTCTTGTTTCCGCCGGTGGAGCTCTCTGGCACATCCTCGAAGGGAGCGCTACACTCCGAAGAGGTGCGCTTGCCGGAGTGGGTGCCCGAGGTCTCACCAGTCTTCTTCTTCTTCCCTCCCGGGGTCCCAGCGGCAGGAGCAAGTGCCCTAGTGGCGGCGGCTGCTGCAACTGCTTGCTGGTATAGTTGGTCAGTGCAAATCAGCACATCTTTCTTATCAGATGGGATGGTGATGGTCGTCACAGGTCCTGGCATCTTCAGGGTGTTGTAGGCATAGTGTGACACCGCCATGAACTTGGCCAGCGCTGGGCGGCCAAGGATCTCGTTGTAGGGCAAGGGGATCTTGGCAACATCAAACACGATCCTCTCCGTCCTGTAGTTCAGATCGCTTCCAAAACTCACGGGCAGTGTGACCTTTCCCTTAGGTTGGCTTCTTCTCGGGTTGACCCCCTGAAAAGTGCCCGTCTCCTCGAGGTCTCCATCAGGAATCTACAGTTTCTCGATCACGGCAGGCGAGATCAAGTTCAGACCGGCCCCACCATCGACTAGCATCTTTGTCACCTTGAGGTTGCGTACTGTTGGTGAAACCAACAATGGCAAGCACCCGACCGCAGTAGTGCGATCAGGGTGATCCTCAGTGTCAAAAATGATAGGTGTGCTGGACCACTTCAGCGGCCTTTGGGCATCAAACGACGGCTCTGCCGCTGTAATCTCTCGCGCCCACTGTTCAAGCTGGCGGAGAAGTATGCAGTGAGGTGCCGCTGTCGATGCACATGGCCTCTGTAGCTTTTTGAAACTCTTGGTCGCCGGATTCGTCATCCTCTTCGTGATCGTCGTCTTCTGGCTTTTTGTCATGGCCCCGGGCGGGCCTCTCCTGTTGTTTATCCTTGCCGCGACGGCCCTCCTGGCCTTCACGCTTCTTGCCGGACCCCTCAGCACCGTCTTGGCCCTTCTCCTTGTCCCGCCTCTCATATTCAGCTCTCTGCTTCTCAGCGAGGAGCTCAACCTGTCGGCAGTCTTGGAGAGCATGGCCTGTGGTGCGATGGATCTTGCAGTATCGCTTGTCGGAGTTCCCTGGCTTCTCGGCAACCGCCAAGGCCCGGCAGGCGACACATCCGGCAATTTCCTTGCCGGGGTCATCTGCCTTGGTTTTCTTGGTGGAGCCGGTGTCACCAGATCCCTCGACGGCAAGCACGGCTTTACCTTTGCGCTCCCTGTTGCGGCGCCGGCCCTTCTTCGCCGGGGCGGCAGTATCTTCATTTGAGGAGTCGGTTTCCACGCCAGCGTCTTCGTCGGGGGTACTTCCTTCCCTCTTCAGCCCGGGCACATCTATCAGCAAGAACATAGAGTTCTGCTACATCTTTCACCTTGTTCATTGCTAGCTCTTCGCGCATCTTGCGGTTAAGCACATTCTGATGGAACGCGCTGATGATGGCGGCAGGGGGACCATCAGGGATATTGTACTATATCCGGTTGAACCTCTGTATATACTTGCGGAGACTCTTGCCTCCCTTCTGGGGAATGACGTGCAGGTCGCTCGCTTGGCCATGGGCTTGGTGGCCTCCAGTAAAGGCGCCCACAAACTCATGGCACAAATCCGACCAGGAGGAAATAGGGTCTACCGGCAAGTGCATCAACCATGACATGGCGTTGGGTTTAAGAGCCAACGGAAAGTAATTCGCAAGCACCTTATCGTTGCGGGCTCCGGCAGCTTGCATCGCAATGGTGTAGATGCTGAGGAACTCGGACGGGTGGGTCTTGCCGCTGTACTTTTCGCCCACGTCAGGTTTGAAGGTGCGGTGAGTGGGCCACTGGAACTACCGCAGCTCACGGGTAAAAGCCAGACAACCTACCTCGTAAGTTAGGCCTCCAGGGCTCTCCGGTGCCGGGTGGTTCACAACAGGCCCTGCTCGCCTGTCTGACTAGTGGCGCGCTCCGCGTCGGCGCTCGATAGTGGTTCGAGCGTCTTCATGTTCTCGTTCCCGAAGGACTTGGCACTGGTCACAGTGGGTCCGCGGGTCGGACGATGCTATGGAGATTTCGTCGCCCGCAATGTCGCGACGGGCTGGCATCCGCGGTACCGGGCGAGGAGGAGGCGAGTGCATCGTGGTTGCGGCGCCGCCGGCTTTCCTGCCACTAGTGCATGGGACTCCGTCGAAGCATCGACCCGGGGGATCCATCGGACTCGGTTCGTCTTTGTTGGCCACCGCAACAAGGCTTCGGATAGTGGCTCTCCATTCGTCGAGTTTCCCCATAGTGGGAGGAAAATCAAGGAGCAACTACGCGCGTGACAGGGCTTCTGCTGGCGTTGGTGGCAGCGAAACCTGCACGGATCGCGACGCGCTTCGACTTCTGACCATGTCAGAAGGAGCTCTATCACGACCCCGCGGTCGCATGCCATCTTCACCAGCGCCTCGGCGAGCGAGCATGTCTTCTACCTCCCGGGAGTGGCGCTTGGGGCTCTTCCCACGGCGACGCCCGGGGTCTTCGGCGTGATTGCGCCGTTCGTCGCGCGCCGCTTGAGAGGAGCGCGCCGTCGGTGCCGGCGTGGGAGTCTTGGAGGCCCTCGCATCGCCTTCAGGCGGGGCGGTAGCGATCTTGGAAGGCCCTGCACCACCCGCGGAGGGCCCGGCTCCGTCTTTGGATTTGGCGGCATGCGGCCCGTTACCAGGCGCACGAACATCGCCGCCTCCCAAACTGCGGCTGCTGGGACGGTGTTGGTGTTCGCTAACGGTGCCCCGGGTCCTTTCTGTGAGCAGTCCGCTGCTCGCCCGCGTCGGGACGGGATGTCCGGCTTCCTACGGGCCAACCGCCACCGTCGTCTTCTTCTTGGGCGCCATGATGATGAAGAAGCGTCGAACTAACTGCTAAAGCCGATTCTCACAATTGCGTCCCCTATCTGGCGCGCCAAAGATGTCGGTGGGAAAGACACCTATGGGATCACAAGAATCCCTACTACGGTGGCGGGGCGCGGGGTCGTGAGAAGAGCGGATCAAACAGATAGCACACGGTTCGTTTATCCAGGTTCGGGCCGCGGGGATGCGTAAAACCCTACTCCTGCTTTGGTGGATTGTATATTTGTGTTCTTGAGCTAGCTATGGGGCGTGAGGAGCTCCAAAAAGCCGAATCCTCCTCCTGGTCGCCTCGGGCCTCCTTTTATAGGAAAGGGGGTGCCACAGTAGCACCAGGAGGTGGAAAGGGGAACAGTGATGTGAGGTTATCCCTCGCATTACATGACAAGGCGCATTTAATGCATCTTGCCTAGGTGTCCTTGCTTTATCGGGGACGGGGGAGAGCCCTATCTCGTCCGTCGCCGCTCCCTCTCGTGTCGACACGCGCCCTGGCCAGCGGCGCCCGCGGTGCCATGTAGGCAGGCAGGCAGCTGAGGTGGCGCAGTGGTGGGTCTCCACGAAGATCTGCATGCCGCCATGCAGGTGCCTGCCCAGCTGGTTGGGTTGGCAGCTGCATGCGAATGACGTGGGCCTGATGGTGGCCCAACGGGTGTTCTTGGCAAGGGCCTTACCGGGGCCCCGGCAAGGGTCTTGCCGTGGCGCCTGCTGTCATCCCCGGCAAGGCTCTTGCCGGGGGCCTTGTGGTCCTCCTTGGCTGGGATCCCGCCAAGGATCATCATCTTCTGAAGGGTGTATCTGATCTCGAATGTCTTCACAAAGATCTGCATGCCACCACAGGGATGTCTCCCGAATCCTTGCCCCACGGGGGCAGTGGACTCAAGGGTGACTCACTCCGTAGGTGTGGGGCGAGCTACCACGGCAAGGGTCTTGCCGGGTTTGCTAAAACTGCCTCCCGGCAAGGATCTTGCCGGGGGGGTTCCGCTTCGCCCCCTTTGCTCTTTGTGGTCTTGGTCTTGGCGTCGTTCTGCTTCTCCTGAGCTTCGGCCTTACCTTGGCTCACCTCCCTTGCCTTGCTCAGTGTGGTGGTGCCCATGGCTCAGACTGCCCGTGCACAATTATAGGGGTACAAAAAGCGTACCCCTCTTTTTGTACATCGACAGATGGTCTTCTCGAACTCCATGATTGATAACCCACAAGTATAGGGGATCGCAAAAGTTTTCGAGGGTAGAGTATTCAACCCAAATTTATAGATGCGACACATGGGGAGCCAAAGAATACTTGAAGGTATTAGCAACTGAGTTGTCAATTCAACCACACCTAGAGATTAATTATCTACAACAACATGATCAGTAGTAAAGTAATATGATAGTTTTGATAATAGTGACAGTAGCAATATAACGGTAACAGTGATAGCAGTAATTTTGTAGCAAGTGTAACAGTGATGATAGAGGTAGTAACTTAGCAAGATCAATATAAGATAAATTCGTAGGCATTGGATCGGTGACTTGTTGGATGATTTTCATCATGAGATAGTTATAACCTAGAGCGATACGACACGAGCTCTAGTTCATCAATATAATGTAGGCATGTATTCCGTAAATAGGCATACGTGCTTATCGAAAGAACTTGCATGACACTTTTTGTCCTACCCTCCCGTGGAAGTGGTGCCCATATTGGAAACTAAGGGATATTAAGGCCTCCTTTCAATAGAGAACTAGAACAAAGCATTAACACATAGTGAATACATGAACTCCTCAAACTACGGTCATCACCGGGAGTGGTCCCGGCTATTGTCACTCCGGGGTTGCCGGATCATAACACGTAGTAGGTGACTATAACTTGCAAGATCGGATCTAGTACATGGATATAATGGTGATAATATAAACGGTTCAGATCTGAAATCATGGCACCCGGTCCCAAAATGACAAGCATTAAGCATGGCAAAGTCATAGCAACATCAATCTAAGAACATAGTGGATACTAGGGATCAAGCCCTAACAAAACTAACTCGATTACATGATGAATCTCATCCAACTCCTCACGGACCAGCGAGCCTATGAAGGAATTACTCACTCCTGGTGGGGAGCATCATGGAATTGGCGATGAAGAAGGGTTGGTGATGACGAAGAATGAAGATCCCCCTCTCCGGAGCCCCAAACGGACTCCAGATCTGGCCTCCCGATGACGAATAGGAGGTGACGACGGCTCTGTCTCGTGGAGCGCGATAATTCTTTCTACTTGATTTTTTACTGGAAAAATGGGTATTTATGGAGTTGGAATTAGGGTCTGCGGGGTCACCAGGTGGGGACAACCCACCTGGGCGCGCCTGGTGAGGGGGACGCGCCCTGGTGGGTTGTGCCCACTCAGGTGCCCCCCTTCGGTAGGTCTTGGCCAGAAATTCTCTTTTATTATATAAAAATTCCTTGCAAAGTTTCATTCAAATCATGCAAATTAGAGTCCAAAACAAGAGGAAAAGTGTTAGGAAAAGTAGATACGTTGGAGACGTATCAACTACCCCAAGCTTAAACCTTTGCTTGTCCTCAAGCAATTCAATTGATAAACTGAAAGTGAAAAAGAAAAACTTTTACGAACTCTTTTGCTCTTGTTTGCATAAATCAGCTTAAACAACACCCAAGTTTTCAGCCAACAATATAACTAACCATGCCGACAATAACTCTTAAAGATTATATTAACTCATATCAATGACATAGTCAGCTAGCGAGCAATAATAAGACATCTCAAACGGCAACACGTTGTCAAAACAACCATGATATAATATGACAATAGTGGTATCTCTAGCTCTTTCTGAGATCGCAAAACATAAATGCAGAGCACCTCCAAAGTCCAAGCAGCGACTAAACATTGTAATTCACGGTAGAAAAGATCCAGTCATGATGCACCCAACATTAGCTACACACAATGCATAAGTCATGATAGTTGTGCTCTCAGGTTCTAGCGCTTGTTTTAGAAGGTGATGACACAACATAAAAGTAAATAGAGAGTCCCTTCGAAGAGGGAAGCAGTGATTTGCAGAGGTGCCAGAGCTCAAGTTTTTAAAATAGAGATAAATGATATTTTGAGACATGCACCCTTCTCATTTCACGACTATCGGCTATCAATATCTCCCATGCTAAACAAGCTAGTGGCGGTTCCCAAGTGATAAAAAGTAAAGGTTTTGACTCCATTGGGAGTTTTAGTTTGATTATTGGAGCGATTAAGTTTTTTTGTGTTTGCGGTTTGGGACTGGGTATCCATATTACCGCCTTTTTCTCATGCGATGGCGAGTGAATAAACACTCGACGTGAGAATAACCCACTTAGCATGGAAGATACCGACCACCTCCTGTCGTTCCATGAGCGATCCAGGCACACAAAAGGATATATTTTTAGAAGTTTTTAGAAGTGGCACATGCAAATTTACTTAGGACGGCAGGGTAATATCACATATAGGTAGGTATGGTGGACTCACCTAGATTAACTTTGGGTTCAAGGGTTTTGATGTATAAGGAGAATTCCCACTTAGTACAGGCGAAGGCTAGCAATTAGATTGAGAAGCCGCCAGCTAGAGAGAAACAGCGACCATGATCATGCATTATGCATAAGTAACATTGGACACTAGCATGAGTAGGATATGATCACCATGAACATAAATATCATAGAGGCTATGTTGGTTTTGATTCAACTACATGCATGAACATGTGCCAAGTCAAGCCACTCGAACATTCAGAGGAGGATACCATATCATCATACTACATCACAATCATTTTAACGCAATGTTGATATCCAAGATAAATCATTATTCACTCCCAGCTACTTATGCATGGCATGAGGAACTATAATCTCTAATTGTCATTGCAAACATGTTTAATCGTAATGGGCTGAATCATGGATAATAGGTTAAACATATTTACACAAAAAGAACAAGTCAAGTTCATACCAGTTTCTCTCTGCCACGGCCAGTTCATCGAATATCGTCATTATTTCCTTTCACTTGCACGACTGAACAATATGAAAATAATAATAGTGCAAGAGTGCCATGGACTAAGGTGGAATCTGCAAAAAAATTATTTAACAGGAGAAGACAAGGTAAAAATGGGCTCTTTATTAGTTCAACAATTATTCATATGAGAGCCACTCAACATTTTCATCATGGTCTTCACCTCGGTACAACTCGAATAAAAGGAAAAGAAATTCAGAGAAACACAATGAAATATTTTTGGAGTTTTTGTTTTCTTGAACAAGTAAATAAAAGGAAAAAGCAAAAACGAGAAAAACTATTTACACGTGAAAGCTCCCAACAAGCAAAAGAAGAATAAGGAAATATTTTTGGGTTTTCTTTTTAATACTACAACTAAGCATGCATGGAAAGTAAACTATCTAGAACTATTTTTTTGCAAAAACCGGTGGATCTCGGGTAGGGGGTCCCGAACTGTGCGTCTAAGGTTGATGGTAATAGGAGACAAGGGACACAAAGTTTTACCCATGTTCGGGTCCTCTTGATGGAGGTAATACCCTATGTCCTGCTTGATTGATATTGATGAGTATGGGGGTTACAAGAGTTGATCTACCACGAGATCGCAATGGCTAAACCCTAGAAGTCTAGCCTATATGATTATGATTGCCTCTACGGACTAAACCCTCCAGTTTATATAGACACCGGAGTGGCCTAGGGTTGTACAAAGTCGGTTACATAGAAAGGAAATAGTACATTCGGCCGCCTAGCTTGCCTTCCACGCAAAGGAGAGTCCTACCCGGACATGGGAGGAACTCTTCTATCTCGTATCACACAGGCAGGACGCCCAAGGACCCCTTAATCCAGGACTCCCTCAGTAGCCCTCGAACCAGGCTTCAATGACGAGGTGTCTGGCGTGCAGTTTGTCTTCGACATTGCAAGGCAGGTTCCTCCTCCAATCACTTCAAAGTACCTGACTTAAAGAGCTGTATTTGGACCTCCATTTAATGTCACACCCATCATCTTGTGTGCCTCCACACCTTCTGCTTCCACGTGTCGAGCGAATATGAGAGGTCGGGGTATTTTTTGCATAACCCCCTCCGGCCACATAAGAGAGGCCTCTATTTAAAGGGATTGGACGTCAGATCCATTCCACACCCGGCAGAAAATCCTCAGAGTCTTTGCCAGAGGAAACCATTTGACATGGCTAGTGTCCCTAGTTCCTCCTCCTGCCCTCACGGCTCCGAAAAAGGCGATTGGGAGAGATGCTCTGTATCCCATGAGCAGTTGGTTAAGCTCCAAACATAAGGATTCCTTCCCCCCGCGGATCTGGTCCCTATTCGAGCAGGATTGACCTCCTTTACAGGCGGCAGAAAATTTCCCCAATCCAACCAGGGGAACGGGTGTGATTCGTATCTTACTTGTTGAGAGGCGTCGGGTTTCCAATCCACCCTTTCCTCCATGGACTCCTGGAGTATTACGGCCTCCAACTGCACAACCTCACGCCGGCATGTATCCCGCACATCGCGGGTTTTGTTGCCCTGTGCGAGCTTTTCCTGGGCTGTGAAGCCCACTTCGATTTGTGGAGAAAGCTATTCTGCCTCGTCCCTCGCAACCGAGAAGGGTCGATATTCGAGTTGGACGGCGCCGAAGTATGGCGCATAGCAGGGACCAGATACATGTACGGCACGCCAAAGATGGCGCCCAAAGAATGGCCCTCAGAATGGTTCTATATCGAGGATGTTGCTCTCCCCGACCCAGTGCGAAGGGGTCTTCTCGAATTTTCAAGTGCTCCGTTGAAGAAACGCCACAGCTGGCGCCCCCAGAGCCTCGAGGAGGAAGATAGCGCGGAAGTCCGTCAATTGATGGGCAAGATAAGGACACTTGACACTTCAATACAGAGGGCTTCCCGTGTGACACTAGAATGGGAAGGATGACGCCTCACGCTGCAGTCGGAAGGGTCCTGACACCCCCGCCGCTTTGGACAAAATATTGGCTGAACTGTACAAAGGGGAGAAAGAGGAGTTCACTCGTCTGAAAGTCGAGATGGATTTTCCATGTACAATCCTCCGAGCTGGGTGAGCTCTAATCCCACCACTTTACTCAATCCTCTCCCTGAATCGCTCTTAATGGAAATTAACCCATCTATTCGTAACAGGAATGCAGGAAGGTCATCGAGGGGATTTATAGCCCCGCCCCACAGCCAGAGGATCCCAACCGGGACCTAGACCCCGGATTCGAAGAGGATCCAGACATATTTGTGGAGCTTGAGGATGGAGTATTCTACCAGGCGAGCTATGATGGCATAGTAGTGCCAATCGTGGCCGACTATCCCGGCCTCCTTCCTGCCTCACATGTAAGTAATCAAGAGACACCTTCTTCGAAAGAGCTTCCTCATTACACCTCACCCACCGCACTATTTTGTGCTCCAAAGGGGAGGCGCTCGACGCCACAACGTGCACTAGAGGTATCTCCTAGGACAGCGGTGCCCGTGCCGAGGAAATCTTTGAAGAGGAAGGCGAACGATGATACGGCAGAACCTTCATCAAAGAGGTATGATTTTTAACCATGCCTCCTGGCAGTCATATCAAACTGTGACATTATCCGTTGTGTCTTATCAGGAAAAGCGTTCGTCGGACTATGTCTGGGGATCCTGCCGGCCATGCCTCCACTAGTCAGATTCCAAACCCTGCCCTAAGGGCGGGGGCTGACACAGGAGTGGCACCGGACTGTCCTTCCATAGAGGATTCAGATGATATGTCCGTTACAAACTCTGAAGTGGAGAGCACCATGAATCATTGGTGCCGGAGGGCCACTCTCCGCGACCCTGGCTTTTCAAAAGAGGTATTTAATGCCTTCAGCTCGGCCGATGCATACATCCGAGCTGCTCAGGATGGACTTGCCAGAGCCACGTACCAGCATTTAAAAGATATGAGGGTAAGTGTAGATTTGATAATCATATACCAGTAGCCCCGAGAGTTGAAGAAGTTGATACAACTGATTTAAGGATCATTGTATAATCAGGTACTCACGGAGAAGAACAGCCTGCTGTCTCAAGAGCTAGAAAAGTGTCAGACCCAGTTAGCTGCGGCTACTGCTGAATTGGAGAAATCCAAGGGGGCATCGCCGGACAATGTTTCCCCGCATTATAAAAAGTATAATCATATACCAGTAATATTAATACAGTTGTGTTTCCGTTGACAGGATGAGTAGATCAACTGAGGAAAAAACTAAAAATCGCAAAGGCTGGTGAACAGGAGGCCAAAAGGCAACATGCGGCAGGCGAGCGTGTGCTGACGCGGGCCAGGGATGAAAAGAACAAGCTGCAGGATTCAAATACCCTGCTGGGCGAAGAACTAAAAGATGTGCGAGCCCAGCTAGCTGACGCCGTCAAAGAGAATGGGAGGCTACAAGGCGGCATATTCAGTATGCGTTTTACTTGACCTTTATGTAATTCGGCGAAGAAATTATCTGACCGATTTATGTCTGCAGGTATGTTGACTGGCCGACCCGAAGAGGAAATGTCCGGCTCTCAAGGTGACCTTCTGCAAGAGCTGTCCCAATTGCACGAGCGAGCTCGGCAAGCAATGTGGAGCATTGCCAAAGCTTTGTGGCCGTCCGCCTCTCCTCCAGGGAGTATGGAGGAACTTGTGAAGCTATTCCAGGGAGCTCGGTGGCGCTTCCGATTATGGAAGATATCAGCCTGCCGAGAAGGTGCGCGAGAGGCCTAGGCCATGGTAAAAACACGGTACACCAAGCTCGATCCGAATCATATGGCCCGGGTCAGACCTAAGTGGTCAGATGGAAAAGAAATTCCAGTTAGTTTGGTATACGACCAAGTAAAGGTAGCCGCCACATATTCCCAATAGGATTGTAAGCTAGACCGCCTGTTAGATGGCATAGAGGAAGAAGTTTTTGAGTCTAAATGACTAGTAGTTCAGTTGACAAATTTGTCCCTAGCCTGATTGTAAAACGATTGTCATGGCAGACCTTTTCGCTTCGACCTCTGGATCCAAAGGCTCGGAGTGTTTCCGAATACCCGCTCAGTAATATAAACCGGGGCATGCGTGGAAGCCAGGTGTAGGGGTCATAGTTGCTTGAATAGACAAGTTGTATCCGGCTAACTATGTTATATTACAATGTAATTGTAAGAAACATCTTCCAGGGAGAATAGTTCCGTGAAGGGTTCCTTTCCCTGGGCGAATATGCGTTAGTATGCATGTCCGAATTGTGAATGAAAAAATCGCAGTGTGAGTGACATTTGGGGGTTCATGGTGTCATGAGTGTAACGCGTCTTTAGTCCGCCGACCGAATATTCCCTTAAGAACGCTAGTTTTCAGCTTCACCCAGTCCGAGGTACACGTCTGGATGACCCGGCAGTAACAATCACAGAGGTGCTCCCTTTATGCCATAGCCGAACAAACGGGAATGTAGGGCATAAGCACAGGAGCCAGGCAACCCAGCTTGGCCAAAACTTAAGTCATAACAATGCATATAATGGCAAAGAAAAGGTACATATGCGGAAGAGGACACATATGTGCCGAGCTTGATGCTCGGAAAATAATAATAAGCTTCTATAAAAGAAGCCCCCAGGTATTATGAGTGTATACATTTAAGGATGTGCACATCATAGGTGTGCGATTTTTCCACACAAGAGGTAAAGAGCTAAACAAAAAAGTTAAAGAGAGGAAAAATAAAATAATGGAAACAAAGGGAGAAGAAGACGAACAAAGAGTCCGGCTCTAGGCATAGAATCTTCGAAGTCTGGCGGCATTCCACGGGTTCGGCTCTAAGCAGTTGTCCGATGCATCACGCAGGCGGTACGCTCCTCTAGTGAGAACTTCATCGATGATGAAGGGACCCTCCCACTTGGGCTTGAGTTTGTCCTTTTTTCTTCTCTGGTAAGCGTAGAACGAGTTCGCCAACGTTATAAGTCTTGGCCCGCACTTCTCTGCTTTGATATCTGCGAGCCTACTGTTGATAAAATGCGGAACAGGCTTTTGCGACGTCGCGCTCCTCCTCCAGGGCATCTAAGCCGTCCTGCCGATCAAGCTCGGCCTCTCTCTCTTCATACTTGCGCACTCGAGGTGAGTCATGAATAATGTCGTAGGGCAACACAGCCTCTACGCCGTACACCATGAAGTAGGGTGTATATCCGGTAGTGCGATTGGGCGTGGTCCACAGCCCCCAGAGTATGGAGTCGAGCTACTCAACCCAGTGCTTGTATGATTCTTTCAAAGACCGTACTAGTCTAGGCTTAATGCCGCTCATAATAAGACCATTAGCTCGTTCGACTTGACTGTTTGTTTGTGGATGATAGACAGAGGCATAATCGAGTTTAATGCCCAATTTAGCACACCAAGATTTCACTTCATCTGTTGTGAAATTGGAGCCTTTATCGGTGATGATGTTGTGTGGGACACCATAACGGTGTGCGACACCGGATAAAGTCTATCACCAGTCCAGCTTCAGCCATTTTCACTGGTTTGGCCTGTATCCACTTGGTGAATTTATCTACCATGACTAGCAGATATTTTTTCTTATGGCTCCCTCCTTTAAGGGGTCCCACCATGTCAAGCCCCCAGACCGCAAAAGGCCAAGTAATGGGGATTGTTTGCACTACAGTAGGCGGCATATGGCTTTGATTGGCGAAGAGCTGGCATCCGACACAACGTTGGACCAAGTCCTGTGCGTCTGCTCGGGCCGTTGGCCAGAAGAAACCTGTATATAAGGCCTTACTTACAAGGACCCGAGCTGCGACGTGGTGACCGCCGAGGCCAGCATGAATTTCAGCCAGGAGTTGTCGTCCTTCTTCTTCGGAGATACATCTTTGAAGGACTCCGGTAGCACTTTTCTTGTAGAGCTTTCCGTCATGGACCTTGTAGGCCTTCGAGCACCGAACAACGCAACGAGCCTCATTCTGGTCCGCAGGGAGCTCTCGCCTATTAAGGTAGGACAAGAACGGTTCGGTCCATGGGGAAATTAGTGCCATTATTAGATGGGACGATGGTGTTATTTCGGTGGCTGGGCCCTCGATGATATCAGTATTGTTTTCGGAATTTGGGGGTATAGTCGGATCCGGACTAGTGTTGCTGCTCTCATTCTTCCATACCACGGATGGCTTGAAGAGCCTTTCCAAAAAGATGTTAGGCGGGACGGGGTCGCGCTTGGCACCCATGCGAGCGAGGACGTCCGCCGCTTGATTACTTTCTCGAGCCACATGATGGAACTTGAGCCCCTCGAACCGCGCTGATATTTTGAGTAAAGCGTTATGATAGGCCGCCATCTTCAGATCCTTGGCATCGAAGTCTCAATTTATTTGGGATATTGTGAGGTTTGAATCCCCACGCACCTCCAGGCGTTGTATGCCCATGGAGGTAGCCATCCGAAGGCCGTGCAATAAGGCCTCGTATTCGGCTGCGTTGTTGGAGTCTGTGTATAATATTTAGAGTGCATACTGGAGTGTGTCTCCAGTAGGGGACGTTAAAATGACGCCTGCTCCTAAACCAGCCAGCATTTTAGAGCAATCAAAGTACATGACCTAGTTGTAATATGTGACGTACTCTTTAGAGAGTTCTGGCTCTGTCCATTCGGCGACGAAGTCGGCCAATACCTAGGATTTAATGGCCCGGCGTGGTTTGTATGCTATCTCAAATGGTAAGAGCTCAATAGCCCACTTGGCAATCCGACCCATAGCGTCGCGGTTATTTATTATATCATAGAGTGGTACTTCGAAAGCTACCGTAATCGAACACTCTTTGAAGTAGTGTCGTAGCTTACGGGATGCCATGAATACCACATATGCTATCTTTTGGTAATGAGGGTAACGTGATTTGCATGGTGTGAGGACATTGGATACGTAGTATACCAGTTTCTGGAGTGGGAACTTGTGTCCGTCCTCCTCTCGCTCAACGACGAGCACTCGATCACCACCTGGTGTGTTGCAGAGATGTACAATAACATTGGTTCGCCGACGTTTGGTGCGGCCAGGATTGGGTTGCTCGCTAAAAGAGCCTTTATTTCCTGCAGTCCGGCTATTGCTTCTTCCATCCACTCGAAGTGGTTGGAACATCGGAGAAGGCGATAAAGTGGCAATGCTTTTTCTCCTAGTCTGGAGATAAAGCGGCTTAAAGCTGCCACACATCTGGCTAGTTTTTGGACCTGTTTAAGGTCAGTTGGCGTAGCCAATTGTGACAAAGCTCGGATTTTGGCTGGATTTGCCTCAATTCCTCCATTGGAAACGATGAAGCCCAGCAGCTTGATACGTATCCGTCGTATCTATAATTTTTTATTGTTCCATGCCAATATTCTACAACCTTCACATACTTTTGGCAAATTTTTATACTATTTTTGGGACTAACATATTGATCCAGTGCCCAGTGCCAATTCCTGTTTGTTGCATGTTTTTTGTTTCGAATAAAATCCATATCAAACGGAGTCCAAACGGAATAAAAATGGATGGGGAATATTTTTGGAATATTTGTGAAATATGGGAAAAGAATCAACACGAGACGGTGCCCGAGGGAGCCACGAGGCAGGGGGTGCTCCCTGGGCGCGCCACTAACCCTCATGGCCCCCCATAAGGCGGTTACTGCTCTTCTTTGGCCGCAAGAAAGCTAATTTTCGGAAAAAAGTCATGGCGAAGGTTTCAATCCAATCGGAGTTATGGATCTCCGGATATATAAGAAACAGTGAAAGGGCAGAATCCCAGAACATAGAAACAGAGAGAGACAGAGAGACAGATCCAATCACGGAGGGGCTCTCGCCCCTCCCATGCCATGGAGGCCATGGACCAGAGGGGAAACCCTTCTCCCATCTAGGGAGAAGGTCAAGGAAGAAGAAGAAGGGGGGCTCTCTCCCCCTCGCTTCCGGTGGCGTCGGAACGCCGCCGGGGGCCATCATCATCACCGCCATCTTCACCAACATCTCCATCACCTTCCCCCCTCTATCTACAGCGGTCCACTCTCCCGCAACCCGCTGTACCCTCTACTTGAACATGGTGATTTATGCTTCATATTATTATCCAATGATGTGTTGCCATCCAATGATGTCTGGGTAGATTTTCGTTGTCCTATCGGTGGTTGATGAATTGCTATGATTGATTTAATTTCCTTGTGGTTATGTTTCTGTCCTTTGGTGCCCATCATATGAGAGCGCGCGTGGATCACACCATAGGGTTAGTTGTATGTTGATAGGACTATGTATTGGAGGACAAGAGTGACAGAAACTTCAACCTAGCATAGAAATTGATGCATACGAGATTGAAGGGGGACCAATATATCTTAATGCTATGGTTGGGTTCTACCTTAATGAACGTTAGTAGTTGCGGATGCTTGCTAATAGTTCCAATCATAAGTGCATAGAATGCCAAGTCAGGGATGACATGCTAGCAGTGGCCTCTCCCACATAAAACTTGCTATCGGTCTAGTAAAGTAGTCAATTGCTTAGGGACAATTTCGCAAATCCTACCACCACTTTTCCACACTCGCTATACTAATTTTATTGCTTCTTTATCTAAACAGCCCCTAGCTTTTATTTACGAGCTCTTTATTATCTCGCAAACCTATCCAAAAACACCTACAAAGTACTTCTAGTTTCATACTTGTTCTACGCAAAGCGAACGTTAAGCGTGCGTAGAGTTGTATCGGTGGTCGATAGAACTTGAGGGAATATTTGTTCTGCCTTTAGCTCCTCATTGGGTTCGACACTCTTACTTATCGAAAGAGGCTACAATTGATCCCCTATACTTGTGGGTTATCAAGACCTTCTTCTAGCGCCGTTGCCGGGGAGTTATAGCGTGGGGTGAATATTCTCATGTGTGCTTGTTTGCTTTATCACTAAGTAGTTTTTATTTTGTGCTCTTGTTTTCTATCTTTAGTTATGGGTAGGAAACACAAAATACCAAAAAAATTAGTGGTACCTACTGAACCAATGGTTGAAGAACCACTCAAAACCTATCACACTACTGAAGCTTTTTTACTTGGATCATCTTTGATCCCTATGTGCTCGGGCTGAAACCCCAACTAGCTTAGTTGAGGGCAAATCTTTAGATGAGCATTCTTGTTATGTGCGACACCGCATATCTGAAAAAGGGAAACTTTTACTGGATCAAATTCATCGTTCGCAGTGCCATGCTTGGAATTTATGTGAAATATATGATTGTACTTGTTGTTCTAAAGACCCTAAGAAACACCTTCCTTACCAATGTGAGTTTAGTGATAATGGAATCGTATCTTCGTATACTAAGGGTGTTTATAATTACTATGATGTTCAACAAATTGAAGAATTTGTTGCTTTTAGGGTACTTGTGAAATTGCTTCTTTTATTGAAGAGTGTGATACTACTCTCTACAAATCTGAAAATTTGGCCATACTTAAATATTGCTATGATAATTATGCTTCTAATCCTTATATTAAACCATATATTGAGGACTCCTCCGCTGTCCAATAAGAGACTAATATTTTGCAGGAGTCTATGGAAGAAGAAATTAATGATATTGTGAGCTCATTGGATTAAAAAGATGAGGAGGAGAGCGAAGAACGAAAGGAGGAAGAGCGGATTGATCACCCGTTCCCACCTTCTAATGAGAGTAACTCTTTATCATATACATTGTTTAATTTCCCTTCGTGCTTACCGAAGGATGATTGCTATAATGATTGTTATGATCCTGTTGATTCTTTTGAAATATTCCTTTTTGATGATGCTTGCTATGCCTTTGGCCAAGATGCCAATATGAATTATGCTTATGGAGATGAACCTGGTATAGTTCCTTATGTTAAACATGAAAGTGTTGCTATTGCACCCACGCATGATAGTCCTATTATCTTTTTGAGTTCTCCCGACTACACTATATCGGAGAAGTTTGCCCTTATTAAGGATTATATTGATGGGTTGCGTTTCACTACTACACATGATGATTTTGATAGATATAATATGCATGTGCTTGCTGATCCTACTTGCAATTATTATGAGAGAGGAACTACATCTCCACCTCTCCATGTTTCCAACACGATAAAATTGCAAGAAACTATTTATACTATGCATTGGCCTTTACTATGTGTGCATGAATTGTTCTTTTATGACATGCCGGTGCATAGGAAGAGAGTTAGACTTCTTCATTTCTTGATATATGTTGCTTTGTGCTCACTACAAAATCATAAATCATTGTTAATTAAAATTGGCTTTGATATACCTTGGGATCCGGGTGAATCCATTACTTGAGCACTATATGCCTAGCTTAATGGCTTTAAAGAAAGCGCTGCCAGGGAGACAAACCAAAAGTTTTAGAGAGTCATTTATATCTGTTGTGTGCTTTTATAAAGTTTAAAAATAAAAATAATGTGCCAAGGTTTGCCTTTAGGATGTTTAGATTGCTTGTTGGTTTGTGGGGTGCAAGACAGAAACTTTGGCTGTAGTGTGCGATTTTACATATTTTACTGGAACGTCAAACAGTTCTGAAACTTTTTGCACAGTATTTATATACAATTTTTTTATTTTTTCTAATTATTTCAGAAGCTTTGGAGTACCAGAGGTATGGTGAATGTTCATATTACTACAGATTGTCCTGTTTAAGACAGATTCTGTTTTTGATGCATAGTTTGCTTGTTTTGACGAAACTATCAATTTCTATCAGTGGATTAAGCCATGGAAAAGTTATATTACAGTAGCTACAATGCAAAAACAAAATATGAATTGGTTTGCAACAGTACTTAGAGTAGTGATTTAATTTATTATACTAACGGATCTTACCGAGTTTTCTGTTGAGTTTTGTGTGGATGAAGTGTTCGAAGATCGAGGAGGTCTCGATGTGAGTATAAGGAGGAGAGGCAAGAGCTCAAGCTTGGGGATGCGCAAGGCACCCCAAGTAAACATTCAAGGAGACTCAAGCATCTAAGCTTGGGGATGCCCCGGAAGGCATCTTGAGGGAGTCCTGGATTAGGGGGTCTCCGGACAACCGGACTATATCCTTTGGCCGGACTGTTGGACTATGAAGATACAAGATTGAAGACTTCGTCCCGTGTCCGGATGGGACTCTACTTGGCGTGGAAGGCAAGCTAGGTAAAACGTATATGGATATCTCCTTTGTAACCGACCTTGTGTAACCCTAGCCTCCTCCGGTGTCTATATAAACCGAAGGATTTTGGTCCGTAGAACAACATACAATCATACCATAGGCTAGCTTCTAGGGTTTAGCCTCTCTGATCTCATGGTAGATCTACTCTTGTAATACTCATATCATAAAGAACAATCAAGCAGGACATAGGGTTTTACCTCTATCAAGAGGGCCCAAACCTGGGTAAAACATCGTGTCCCCTACCTCATGTTACCATCCGCCTTAGACGCACAGTTCGGGACCCCCTACCCGAGATCCGCCGGTTTTGACACCGACATTGGTGCTTTCATTGAGAGTTCCACTGTGTCATCACCATAAGGCTTGATGGCTCCTTCGATCATCGCTAGCGATGCGGTCCAGGGTGAGGCTTTCCTCCCCGGACAGATCTTCATATTCGGCGGCTTTGCACTGCGGGCCAACTCGCTTGGCCATCTGGAGCAGATTGAGAGCTACGCCCCTGACCATCAAGTCAGATTTGGAAACTTGAACTACACGGACGATATCCGCGGAGACTTGATCTTCGACAGATTCGAGCTCATGCCGGATGCGCCGCGTAGTCACGACGAGCAAGACGTAACTCTGTCGTCGGACGATGTTCAGGAGATTGCATCCGCAGCTACTCCGGCCTTTAATCCCGAGCAAGTCGCGCCATCCGAGAGCGGAGGAATGGACCCCGCTATGGAGGCCGTACTCTCAGAGGCGATAGAGCCGGATACTCACCTCACCCCTTACGAGAGCCGTGTTGCCGAACCACTGGATTCATCTTCGGTCACGGACTCCGAGCCGCTCGTATCCGCGCCCATCGAGTCCGACTGGGCGCCGATCATGGAGTTCACCTCCGCGGATATCTTTCAGCACTCACCTTTAGGAGATGTGCTAAATTCATTAAGGTCTCTCTCCCTATCAGGAGAACCTTGGCCGAACTATGTCCGGCTAGAATGGGATGCGGACGACGAAGAAATTCGCCGCCCACCCACCACCCACTTAGTAGCCACTGTCGACGACTTAACCGACATGCTCGACTTCAGTTCCGAGGACTTCGACAGTATGGACGATGAAGCCGGAGACGAACCGGAACCGCCGCCCACAGGGCACTGGACCGCTACTTCATCACATGACGTGTACATGGTGGACACCCCCAACGAAGCCAATGGCGACGAGAAAGCGGAGGATGACCCCTCCAAGAAGCAACCCAAGCGCCGACATCAGCGGCGCCGCCCTAAGTCCCACCATAGCAAAAACAGCGATAACAATAGTCCACTCGACTCCAGAAAAGACGACAACTACACCACCCCGGTGGCAAAAAATGATCAAGATGCAAACAGCAAACATAGTATGGATCCGACGTCCGAACACGATTATGCCAAAGATAAGCATCATCAATCCCCATCTAGGGAAGAAAACAGTCCGGACGATGATGCACCCATCATCCCGGAAACACACTTGGAGCAAGAGAACCTCCGCAGGAGGCTTACTGCCATAGCGAGAAGCCTGAAGAAACAGAAGCAAAGGCTCAAGGTCGCACAAGATACGCTCAACAACAAGTGGAACAAAGTAACAAAGTATGGTAGAAGCTACCACCCAAATAGCTATCCAAAGCGCAAGCTATTACCGGAATTCAACGACGAGGCCTTAGAGCCCATACAACCGATAAGTGATACGGCCAACTGGCCGGATCCACCGCCCTATGAACGCAATAGAGCGGCTAACAAAGACATGCATAAGTCAACACACGTTCTACGTGAGAACTTGCGTAAAAAATCCGGCGCGACCAGATCTATCTATGGATCTAGGAAGCGCGCTATGGTACACAACCAATACCGAATACAACAACTATCCAAACACTATGGCGCATCCCAATACAAGGGTGCCGCAAACCCACTATGTTTCACTGATGAGGTGTCGGATCATGAATTCCCAGAAGGGTTCAAGCCAGTAAACATAGAGGCATACGACGGAACCACAGACCCTGGAGTCTGGATAGAGGACTTCATCCTCCATATTCACATGGCTCGTGGAGATGATCTCCATGCCATTAAATACTTGGCCCTCAAACTTAAAGGGCCAGCTAGGCACTGGCTGAAAAGCCTCACCGAAAACTCAATTGGAAGTTGGGAGGAGCTCAAGGACGCTTTCCGGGCCAATTTTCAAGGGACTCATGTCCGACCTCCGGATGCAGACGATTTAAGTCATATAATCCAACAATCCAGAGAGTCCGCCCGAAAGCTTTGGAACAGGTTCCTCACCAAGAAGAACCAAATAGTCGACTGTCCGGACGCCGAAGCCTTAGCAGCTTTTAAACACAGCGTCTGAGACGAATGGCTCGCCAGACACCTCGGTCAAGAAAAACCGAGAACAATGGCAGCCCTAACAAGCCTCATGACCCGCTTTTGTGCGGGCGAGGACAGCTGGTTGGCCCGTAGCAGCACCAGCGACCCAAGCACATATGAAGTAAGGGATGGCAATGGTAAATCACGACGCAACAAAAACAAGCGTCGAAATAAAGAAGGTAGCCCAGATAATACGGTGGTAAATGCCGGATTCAGGGGCTCTCGACCAGGTCAGCGGAAAAAGCCTTTCAAAGGCAGCAGAGAAGGACAATCTGTCCTAAAAAAATTGTTGACAAACTCTGTCAGATTCACGGCACCCCGGACAAACCTGCAAATCATACCCACAGAGAATGTTGGGTCTTCAAGGAGGACAGTAAGCTAAACGCCGAACACAAAGGGGAAGAGACACCAAGCGAAGACGAGGATGAACCTCGCTAGCTAAGCGCCGGACGATAGAAAAAGTTCCCACCGGAGGTTAAAGCGGTAAACACGCGCCATAGAGCCCGTCACCCCTAGGTCCAACCCCTGACTGGCCTGCCCGATCACTTTTGATCGTACGGATCACGATACACATATCCGGCGCGAAGGACTGACGGCCTTGATGTTAGACCCAATAATAAATGGGTACTATTTCACAAGGGTCCTCATGGACGGTGGCAGTGATCTCAATCTGATGTATCAAGATACAGTCCACAAAATGGGGATAGACCCGACACAAATAAGCCACAGTAATACTACCTTCAAGGGAGTAATACCAGGCCAAGAGGCCCACTGTACGGGCTCTCTACTACTAGAGGTGGTATTCGGTTCTCCCGATAACTTCCGAAGTGAAATGTTAACTTTTCACATTGCTCCATTCCGAAGTGATTTTCAAGCACTACTCGGAAGGCGGCTTTCGCTCGTTTTAACGCAATACCGCATTATGCTCTTCTCAAGCTCAAGATGCCCGGTCCACGAGGCGTCATTACAGTTAGCGGAAATACCAACCGTCCTTCACGTACGGAAGAGGATGCGGCAGCCTCACCAACCAAAAAAATGGCAGGTCGTCAAGACCACGGACACGGTTAGACGAGTCTGGCATTCCATCATACATGCATGAGATTGGTTTTCAAACCCTCATAAAATGATACCAAGGGCTTCTCGTGTATAATCAGGGCCAGGCCGGCTCAACTAGGCTTCTCTGGAATTCTGATAACTTATTCTTCTTTTCATCACCTAAATTCTTTCCTTTTGCAGGTTGCAATCGTGCTACACCCATCCAGGACACGGCACAATAGAGACACAGGCGCAGACGTGCAGTAGGGACCCGCCCGAAGGTTTCTTTTTAGATTAAGGCCATGTGTAAACCTTTTTACTGTCTCTTGTTGCTCACATCCTCCAGATACTACATACAACCGAGAAGGATGCCGGCGTTATTGGCATGTGGCCACGCCAGGATTTTGCACGTACCTGGACACATGGGGTTTCTTATAAAGGGCATTGTCTAGCCCGATATCTGTTATAAAGACCAAACACCTTAGGGAGTGTTCGGCGTCGCGAGTTTGGCCCTATATGCATCAGCTCCGAATCATGTCTTTGGTCAAATGTTGGGTTTGCCTGGCTCCCACGTTTTGGTACCTTACGTTCCATTATATCGGCTAAGGTAGCACTGGGAGAACTACTGCGATTGTGCCCTGGTTCATCCGGATGAGCACCTTAGTAGAGAAAGCCGAAAACTGACTGTCATGATATAGCGAGAGACTGGTCAACCACTCGATGACTAATTAGAATCTTCGGGATCCCTCCGCATTAACGAAGGACCATTTCCCGGTCATGTACGTACGTGCACCATATTTGGACGAGCGCAGAAGTACCAGGGGCTATATAGTAGCCCCACTGTCAAACTCCTATGGCTAAGTGAAAGTGTTAAAGCAATATAGTCTGATTGCCTTGTTCGCTACACTATCACCTCCTTAACAGACGAAGACATTGGATCAAGTGTGGATATGCATCTTTTGCAAACACCCCCGCATTATATGTGTGGGGGCGGAAGCCGACGACCGCAAACTTTTCAGGTTATATACATATATACATAAACGGCCGCACAGGAGGCATCATAGTACTTTTGGGCAAAAGTATAAATACAACCTTGATTAATTCAGAAAAACATTGTTTGTACAATCAGACTACATGTCACTGGAAATTCGAGCACTGAGCCTCTATCAAACGAGCACCTTCAAGGATTTCTTCAAAGTAGTGCTCGGCAGCAACTCGGCCTATAGCCGAACCCTGTGCCACAATAGTGGTGGCCTCCATCTCCGCCCAGTATGTTTTGACACGGGCAAGGGCCATCCACGCAACTTCTATGCACGCTGATCTCTTTACAGCATCAATGCGTGGCACAACTTCAAGGAATTGTTGCACTAAGCTAAAATAGCTACTCGGCCTTGGCCCTCCCGGCCACAGGTGATCCACAACGGACCTCATGGAAAGTCCGGACAACCTATGGAGCTCGGCCCAACCGGTCAATCGCTCATTCAGCAACAGCGGACGGACTGGAGCGTGAAACTGTGACCAGAACAGCTTCTCCACTTCGGGACCTTTCTGATCCTTGAAGTACTCGGCCGCATCAGCAACACTTACAGCCAAATCCATGTACTCGTCCACAGAACTCCATAGCCGGTCCAGAGGAGCATATTTCGGATCTCCGAACTTAGTCCGCAACAAGAAGGGCTTCCCAGAAATGATATCCGCAGCTTGATTCAGCTCCTCCTTCGTCGCTCTATTTTTGGAGCAGGCTTCCTTGGCAGCCACCCGGGCCTTCTCCAGGTCCGTCGCCTTCGCCCGGTTTTCTTCTACAAGAAGCTGGTAACAGTTAGCAGCATCTTTTAACTCCATGGCCATCTTGGCTATTTTTTCTTTGCTCTCGCAATGCGCGGCATGTTCGGCCCGTAACTCCTCGGCCGCCTTTAAAGCGGCCGCATTACTACTCCTTGATTGCTCCTTGGCTTGGGCAAGCTCTGCCCGAAGGGCATCCACAGTGGCAGCTCCATCTGCAGTCACAACATATTAAAGATACTAGCATCATGCTGCTCTTACTATGTGACGATCACCAGAAAAATCACTCACCCTGTGCCTTGTCAAGCCGCTTGTTGACAAGCACGATGTCGGCATGTACCGCTTCCAGCTGCCGCTTTAGTTCGGCAAACCCATCAGTCCGGCTAGCCACCAGAGCTTCAACCACCTGCACATAAAGGTGGTCTGGTTATTACCTGGGACTATGATCCTCTGTTTTCCACCGTTCTCGACGACAACCAGAGTCTCAGGGGCTACTATCTACATGGGCATACCTAACGTATGCGGTACTGTTAAAAGCATACATTATTCCGCATACCTCAAAGCCTTTCAGCAGACTCATAAAAGCTTCATGCAACCCGCTTTCAGTGGATGAAATCCTCTCAATTATCGTACCCATTAGCGTATGATGCATTTCCGAGACGGTAGCTTGCCTCAAAATATCCTTCAACGCGTCCGACCGCACACTGTGCGGACCCTCGCTGTCGCTCTCCTTAGGAGCCGGATACTGGGGATTCCGGGCAGCCAAATGGTTATCCTCTCGACCTAGTGGATCCGGAGATGCCCTTCGTGACGACACTTCAAGGTCGCCCGCTTCTTGAGTTGGGGAGTCCGGGGGAGGCGTTTCGCTCTCCATCATCTCCGGAAGAAGATCCCCCGAAGATGAACTCTGTTGAGAAGGGCTGCGATCCGGGCTACAATTTATAAGCATCGATTATTGTCTTCGGAAGTAAGATAGGATACCTTCACTATTAAGTACTTTTCGATTACTTACAGCTCGGTAGAGGGCTGATCCCCGCGCGGACATTGTACGGCCAGAATACCCTCCGAGGCAGGACCATCTGGCGGAGATTTCTTCTCCCGTTTGGAAACCTTAGTTTCTGGATCTTCAGAGGTGGTCCTCTTCCTTCCCCGGGGAGAAAGAATGTCAAATTCTTCCCCTTGGTTATCCTCCCTCATGAAGGCGCTCATTCCCTCGATTGGAATAGATAGCGATGGAGGCCCGCTTTCGTTCTCTTTATTCCCCCCTTCATCTTCCTTTGAGGGCACTAGACAAGGTGTTGGCTCGAGCATCTTTTCCAGCACCGGATTGTCCAATCCCTCGGGAAGGGGAGCCGAACACTGAATCAGCTTAGCCTTTGTTATCCAGTCCTAGTCAAAGAGCGATTCTTCAGAATAATGTTATGATAAATAAAAGGACAATGTGTTCAGCCATGGGATTACTTACTTGGGCAGCGGGGCAGTTGCATCTTAGGCCCACGTCCTCGGTGGTGTCCGGACACTCTATTTGGGGTCCGAAGAACGATTTGTACATCTCCTCGTGCGTCATGCCGAGGAAATGCTGAATAGCGCGCGGTCCTTCCTGGTTGAATTCCCACATACGGAGGGGTCGGCGTTTGCAAGGCTGGACTTGACGAACTAGCATAACTTGCATTACCATAACCAGACTGAAATCTCCCTCGAAGAGATCTTGGATACGGCTCTGCAATATTGGCACGTCCTTGACATCAGTTGTGGTGGGGGGCCCGAGCGAAAGGCGGGGGCAGCTACCCATTTGGCACTTCGGGGAGCTGTGATGTAGAACCACTCCCGCTGCCACAATCCAGACACCACTGGAAAGGAACCCTTTGGCCATGGAGCATCAGCAATTTTGCTTATTAAAGCACCTGCGCATGCTACGTACTGCCCCTCGACCATCTTCGGCTTCACATCGAAGGTCTTGAGCCACAGACCGAAGTGAGGGGCAATGCGGGGAAGGCCTCACATACGACAATGAATGATGAGATGTGAAGAAGGGAATCCGGGGCCAGATCATGAAAATCTAGCCCGTAATAGTACATAAGACCCCTAACAAAGGGATCCAGAGCGAGGCCTAGCCCTCGGAGGAAGTGCTAGACGAACACGACACTCTCGTTGGGTTCGGGAGTAGGGACGACCTACCCTCGGGCGGGCAGCCTATGCGAAATTTCGGGGGTCAGATATCTGGCCTCGCTCAACTTCTTGATGTCCTCCTCTATGACGAAGGCTGGATCCGGACATGATTGAAGGTCCGAAGTGCCTGACCTGAGCTTTGGGTGTTAGAACTCGAGGCGGGGGAAGGATTCGATTGAGTGCGGGAGGGAAAAAAAGAAAAAGCCCTGCCCCTTTATAAAGAGGGTGAATATTAGGCGTCCCCCTCATGGCCGTTTGAGACTTACCTAATATCTAGGAGTCATACCAACAGGCACGGTTGGGTTACCCATGTTGGTATTGATGAGAATCCTGTGATAAGGGGAACACGATCTCTGCTTTAACAAGACGTGTCAAGAAACCGCCTCGCGTTATGTGCGGGGCTAGTTAAATAAAAACGGTTCTAATAATTACCGGGCCGTGGCGTGATGTCATGTTGCCAAAACACGTCAGCAAATTAGATTTATGGAAATATTATTCTCTCTACGATGGTATGTGGAACTTATTTGGCAGGGTCGGACACTATCCTTATATTCAAACTCTTCTGTGGTGTATTCGGAGGAGGAACCCGCCTTGCAATGCCGAAGACAACACTGCGCGCCGGACTCATCGTCATTGAAGCCTGGTTCAGGGGCTACTGAGGGAGTCCTGGATTAGGGGGTCTCCGGACAGCCGGACTATATCCTTTGGCCGGACTGTTGGACTATGAAGATACAAGATTGAAGACATCGTCCCGTGTCCGGATGGGACTCTACTTGGCGTGGAAGGCAAGCTAGGCAATACGGATATGGATATCTCCTCCTTTGTAACCGACCTTGTGTAATCCTAGCCTCCTCCGATGTCTATATAAACCGGAGGATTTTGGTCCGTAGGACAGCATACAATCATACCATAGGCTAGCTTCTAGGGTTTAGCCTCTCTGATCTCGTGGTAGATCTACTCTTGTAATACTCATATCATCAAGAACAATCAAGCAGGACGTAGGGTTTTACCTCTATCAAGAGGGCCCGAACCTGGGTAAAACATCGTGTCCCCTGCCTCCTGTTACCATCCGCCTTAGACGCACAGTTCGGGACCCCCTACCCGAGATCCGCCGGTTTTGACACCGACACATCCCATCTTTCTTCAACAAGTATCGGTATGTTTTCGGATTCGTTTCGTTCATGCAATATGTGCAAATCTTGGAGCATCTTTTGCATTTAGTTTTGACTTTTCTTTTATGCACCATGCTGGTATGAGATAGTCCATGGTTGATTTATATAATGCTCTTTGCAATTCACTTATATCTTTTGAGTATGGCTTTATAGAATGTTTCATGTGCTTCACTTATATCATTTGAAGTTTGGATTGCCTGTTTCTCTTCACATAGAAAACCGCCATTTGTAGAATGCTCTTTTGCTTCACTTACATTTTTTAGAGTGTGGGCATATCTTTTGTAGATAGAATTAAACTCTCTTGCTTCACTTATATCTATTTAGAGAGATGATAGGAATTGGTCATTCACATGGTTAGTCATAAAATCCTACATAAACTTGTAGATCACTGAATATGATTTGTTTGATTCCTTGCAATAGTTTTGTTATATAAAGATGGTGGTATTAGAGTCATGCTAGTGGGTAGTTGTGGATTGTAGAAATACTTGTGTTGAAGTTTGTGATTCCCGTAGCATGCACGTATGGTGAACCGTTATGTGATGAAGTCGGAGCATGATTTATTTATTGATTGTCTTTCTTATGAGTGGCAGTCGGGGACGAGCGATGGTCTTTTCCTACCAATCTATCCCCCTAGGAGCATGCGCGTAGTACTTTGTTTCGATAGCTAATTGACTTTTGCAATAAGTATGTGAGTTTTTTATGACTAATGTTGAGTCCATGGATTATACGCACTCTCACCCTTCCATCATTGCTAGCCTCTTCGGTACTGTGCATTGCCCTTTCTCACCTTCAGAATTGGTGCAAACTTCGCCGGTGCATCCAAACCCCGTCATACGATATGCTCTATCACACATAAACCACCTTATATCTTCCTCAAAACAGCCACCATACCTACCTATCATGGCATTTCCATAGCCATTTCAAGATATATTGCCATGCAGCTTCCATCATCTTCATATCCATGACTTGAGCATCATTGTCATATTGCTTTGCATGATCGTAAGATAGCTAGCATGATGTTTTCATGGCTTGTCCGTTTTTTGATGCCATTGCTATGCTAGATCATTGCACATCCCGGTACACTGCCGGAGGCATTCATATAGAGTCATATCTTTGTTCTAGTATCGAGTTGTAATATTGAGTTGTAAGTAAATAAAAGTGTGATGATCATCATTATTAGAGCATTGCCCCAGTGAGGAAAGGATGATGGAGACTATGATTCCCCCACAAGTCGGGATGAGACTCCAGACTTTAAAAATAAATAAAAGAGGCCAAAGAAGCCCACCAAAAAATGAGAGAAAAAGAGAGAAGGGGCAATGTTACTATCCTTTTTACCACACTTGTGCTTAAGAGTAGCACCATGTTATTCATATAGAGAGTCTCTTGAGTTATCACTTTCATATACTAGTGGGAATTTTCATTATAGAACTTGGCTTGTATATTTCGATGATGGGCTTCCTCAAATGCCCGAGGTCTTCATGAGCAAGCAAGTTGGATGCACACCCACTTAGTTTCCAGTTTGAGCTTTCATACACTTATAGCTCTTAGTGCATCTATTGCATGGCAATCCCTACTCCTCACATTGACAACAATTGATGGGCATCTCCATAGCCCGTTGATTAGCCGCGTCGATGTGAGACTTTCTCCTTTTTTGTCTTCTTTACACAAACCTCCATCACCATATTCTATTCCACCCATAGTGCTATGTCCATGGCTTGCGCTCATGTATTGCGTAAGGGTTGAAAAGGCTTAAGCGCGTTAAAAAGTATGAACCAATTGCTCGGCTTGTCATCGGGGTTGTGCATGATTTGAATGCTTTGTGTGGTGAAGATGGAGCATAGCCAGACTATATGATTTTGTAGGGATGAGCTTTCTTTGGCTATGTTATTTTGATAAGACATAATTGCTTGGTTAGTATGCTTGAAGTATTATTGTCTTAATGTCAAATGATAGACTATTGCTTTGAATCACTCGTGTCTTAATATTCATGCCATGATTAGATAGATGATCAAGATTATGCTAGGTAGCATTCCACATCAATTTTTTTATCATTTACCTACTCGAGGACGATCAGGAATTAAGCTTGGGGATGCTGATACGTCTCTGTCGTATCTATATTTTTTGATTGTTCCATGCCAATATTGTACAACCTTCATATACTTTTGGCAACTTTTTATACTATTTTTGGGACCAACATATTGATCCAGTGTCGAGTGCCAGTTCCTGTTTGTTGCATGTTTTTTGTTTCGCAGAAAATCCATATCAAATGGAGTCCAAACGGAATAAAAATGGACGGAGAATATTTTTGGAATATTTGTGAAATATGGGAAAAGTATCAACGCGAGACGGTGCCCGAGGGAGCCACGAGGCAGGGGGGCGCGCCCCTGACCCTCGTGGGCCCCACGTAAGGCGGTTACTGCTCTTCTTTAGCCGCAAGAAAGCTAATTTTCGGGAAAAATCGGGGCGAAGGTTTCAATCCAATCAGAGTTACGGATCTCCGGATATATAAGAAACAGTGAAAGGGAGAATCCCAGAACGCAGAAACAGAGAGAGACAGATCCAATCTCGGAGGGGCTCTCGCCCCTCCCATGCCATGGAGGCAATGGACCAAAGGGGAAACCCTTCTCCCATCTAGGGAGAAGGTCAAGGAAGAAGAAGAAGGGGGCCTCTCTCCCCCTTGCTTCTGGTGGCGTCGGAACGCCGCCGGGGGCCATCATCATCACCGCCATCTTCACCAACATCTCCATCACCTTCCCCCCTCTATCTACAGTGGTCCACTCTCCCGCAACCCGCTGTACCCTCTACTTGAACATGGTGCTTTATGCTTCATATTATTATCGAATGATCTGTTGCCATCCTATGATGTCTTAGTAGATTTTCGTTGTCCTATCGGTGGTTGATGAATTGCTATGGTTGATTTAATTTGCTTGTGGTTATGTTGTTGTCCTTTGGTGACCATCATATGAGCATGCGCATGGATCACACCATAGGGTTAGTTGTATGTTGATAGGACTATGTATTGGAGGGCAAGAGTGACAGAACTTTAACCTAGCATAGAAATTGGTGCATACGAGATTGAAGGGGGGCCAATTTATCTGAATGCCATGGTTGGGTTTTAGCTTAATGAACGTTAGTAGTTGCAGATGCTTTCTAATAGTTCCAATCATAAGTGCATATAATTCCAAGTCAGGGATGACATGCTAGCAGTGGCCTCTCCCACATAAAACTTGCTATCGATCTAGTAAAGTAGTCAATTGCTTAGGGACAATTTCACAACTCCTACCACCACTTTTCCACACTCTATATACTAATTTTATTGCTTCTTTATCTAAACATCCCCTAGATTTTATTTATGTGCTCTTTATTATCTTGCAAACCTATCTAAAAACACCTACAAAGTACTTCTAGTTTCTTACTTGTTCTAGGCAAAGCGAACGTTAAGCGTGCGTAGAGTTGTATCGGTGGTCGATAGAACTTGAGGGAATATTTGTTCTACCTTTAGCTCCCCGTTGGGTTCGACACTCTTACTTATCGAAAGAGGCTACAATTGACCCCTCTACTTGTGGGTTATCACAGCTTTCCAGCAGGAACGCCGAAAACACACTTTTCCGGATTGAGCTTAATGTCATATGTCCGGAGATTGTTGAATGTGAGACGCAAGTTGTCTATTAACGACTCGACGTGTTTAGTTTTGATGACGATGTCATCCACATATGCTTCCACTGTCTTGCCAATTTGCTTCTCCAGGCATGTTTGAATCATGCGTTGGTAGGTGGCGCTGGCGTTTTTAAGCCCAAAGGGCATAGTGTTGAAGCAAAAAGGCCCGTATAGGGTGATGAATGCTGTTGCGGCTTGATCAGATTCCTTCATTTTAATTTGATAGTATCCATAGTACGCGTCAAGGAAACACAGTGAGTCGTGTCCTGCAGTAGCATCAATGATCTGATCGATGCGGGGGAGGGGGAAGGGATCCTTAGGGCAAGCCTTATTGAGGTCTTTGAAGTCGACACACAGGCACCAGGATTTGTCCTTCTTTGGTACCATCACCAGGTTTTCTAGCCAGTCCGGGTGTTTTATTTCTCTGATGATTCCGGCCTCGATTAACTTGGCTAGCTCCTCCCCCATGGCTTGTCGTTTAGGTTTGGAAAAGTGCCACAATGTTTGCTTGACCGGTTTATATCCCTTCAATATATTGAGGCTGTGTTCAGCCAGCCTGCGTGGGATTCCTGGCATATCAGAAGGGTGCCAAGCGAATATATCCCAGTTCTCACGCAGGAACGTTCATAGTGCGACGTGATGTCTACTACACAACCTTCTTCTTGTAGACGTTGTTGGGCCTCCAGGTGCAGAGGTTTGTAGAACAGTAGCAAATTTCCCTCAAGTGGATGACCTAAGGTTTATCAATCCGTAGGAGGCGTAGGATGAAGATGGTCTCTCTCAAGCAACCCTGCAACCAAATAACAAAGAGTCTCTTGTGTCCCCAACACACCCAATACAATGGTAAATTGTATAGGTGCACTAGTTTGGCGAAGAGATGGTGATACAAGTGAAATAATGATAGTAGATAATAGTTTTTGTAATCTGAAATTATAAAAACAGCAAGGTAACTAATGATAAAAGTGAGCGTAAACGGTATTGCAATGCTAGGAAACAAGGCCTAGGGTTCATACTTTCACTAGTGTAAGTCCTCTCAACAATAATAGCATAATTGGATCACATAACTATCCCTCAACATGCAACAAAGAGTCACTCCAAAGTCACTAATAGCGGAGAACAAACGAAGAGATTATGGTAGGGTACCAAACCACCTCAAAGTTATTCTTTCCAATCAATCCGTTGGGCTATTCCTATAAGTGTCACAAACAGCCCTAGAGTTCGTACTAGAATAACACCTTAAGACACAAATCAATCAAAACCCTAATGTCACCTAGATACTCCAATGTCACCTCAAGTATCCGTGGGCATGATTATACGATATGCATCACACAATCTCAGATTCATCTATTCAACCAACACAAAGGACCTCAAAGAGTGCCCCGAAGTTCTACCGGAGAATCACGACGAAAACGTGTGCCAACCCCTATGCATAGGTTCCCAATGTCACGAAACCCGCAAGTTGGTCACCAAAACATACATCAAGTGGCACGTGGTATCCCATTGTCACCACAGATATCCACGGCAAGACATACATCAAGTGTTCTCAAGTCTATAAAGACTCAATCCAATAAGATTACTTCAAGGGGAAAACTCAATTCATTACAAGAGAGAAGAGGGGGAGGAGAAACATAAGATCCAACTATAATAGCAAAGCTCGCAATACATCAAGATCGTGCCAAATCAAGAACACGAGAGAGAGAGAGAGATCAAACACATAGCTACTGGTACATACCCTCAGCCCCGAGGGAGAACTACTCCCTCCTTGTCATGGAGAGCACCGGGATGATGAAGATGGCCACCGGAGAAGGATTGCCCCCTCCGGCAGGGTACCGGAACGGGGTCCCGATTGACTTTTGGTGGCTACGGAGGCTTCTGGCGGCGGAACTCTCGATCTATTCTGCGTTTTGGAAGTTTTAGGTCACGTGGGTATATATGGGTGCAGGGAGGACGTTGGAGGAGCCACAGGGGTCCCACGAGACAGGGGGCACACCCTAGGGGGGCCCACCCTTGTGAGCACCTCGTGTCTCCCCTGACGTAGGGTCCAAGTCCATCAGTGTGTTTCCTTCCAAAAATAACTTCTCCAGTTGATTTCGTTCTGTTTCGACTCCGTCTGATATTCCTTTTCTTCAAAACGCTGAAATAGGCATAAAGCAGCAAATCTGGGCTGGGCCTCTGGTTAATAGGTTAGTCCCAAAAACAATATAAAAGTGGATAATAAAGCCCAATATTGCCTAAAACAGTAGATAATATAGCATGGAGCAATCAAAAATTATAGATACGTTGGAGACGTATCAAGCATCCCCAAGCTTAATTCCTGCTCGTCCTCTTGTAGGTAAATGATAAAAAGATAATTTTTGATGTGGAATGCTAGTTGGCATAATTTCAATGTAATTCTTCTTACTTGTGATATGAATATTCAGATTCGAAAGATTCAAGACAAAAGTTTAATATTGACATAAAAATAATAATACTTCAAGCATACTAAATAAAGCAATCATGTCTTCTCAAAATAACATGGCCAAAGAGAGCTATCCCTACAAAATCATATAGTCTGGCTATGCTCCATCTTCACAACATAACATATTTAAATCATGCACAACCCCGATGACAAGTCAAGCAATTGTTTCATACTTTTGATGTTCTCAAACTTTTTCAATCTTCATGCAATACATGAGCGTGAGCCATGGACATAGCACTATAGGTGGAATAGAATGGTGGTTGTGGAGAAGACAAAAAGGGAGAAGATAGTCTCACATCAACTAGGCGTATCAACGGGCTATGAAGATGCCCATCAATAGATATCAATGTGAGTGAGTAGGGATTGCCATGCAACGGATGCACCAGAGCTATAAATGTATGAAAGCTCAACAAAAGAAACTAGTGGGTATGCATCCAACTTGCTTGCTCACGAAGACCTAGGGCACTTGAGGAGGCCCATCATTGGAATATACAAGCCAAGTTGTATAATGTAAAATTCCCACTAGTATATGAAAGTGACAACATATGAGACTCTCTATATGAAGAACATGGTGCTACTTTGAAGCACAATATATGAGACTCGCTATATCATGGTGCTACTTTGAAGCACAAGTGTGGTAAAAGGATAGTAGCATTGCCCCTTTTTATTTATTTGTTTATATTTTATTATTTGGCCTTTCTTTTTTTATTTGGCCTTTCCTTTTTTTTATTTGGCCTTTTTTTGGGACAATGCTCTATTTAATGATGATCATCACACTTCTATTTATTTACAACTCGATGATACAACTCGATACTAGAACAAAGATGACTCTATATGAATGTCTCCGGCGGTGTACCGGGATATGCAATGAATCAAGAGTGACAAGTATGAAAGAATTATGAACGGTGGCTTTGCCACAAATACTATGTCAACTACATGATCATGCTAAGCAATATGACAATGCTGAAGCGTGTCATAATAAACAGAACAGTGGAAAGTTGCATGACAATATATCTCGAAATGGCTATGGAAATTCCATAATAGGTAGGTATGGTGGCTGTTTTGAGGAAGGTATATGGTGGGTTTATGGTACCGGCGAAAGTTGCGTGGTACTAGAGAGGCTAGCGATGGTGGAAGGGTGAGAGTGCATATAATCCATGGACTCAACATTAGTCATAAAGAACTCACATACTTATTGCAAAAATCTATTTGTTATGGAAACAAAGTACTACGCGCATGCTCCTAGGGGGATAGATTGTCAGGAAAAGACCATCGCTCGTCCCCGACCGCCACTCATAAGGAAGGCAATCAATAAATAAATCATGCTCCGACTTCATCAAATAACGGTTCACCATACGTGCATGCTACGGGAATCACAAACTTCAACACAAGTATCTCTCAAATTCACAACTACTCCACTAGCATGACTCTAATATCACCATCTCCATATCTCAAAACAATCATCAAGTATCAAACTTCTCTTAGTATTCAACACACTCATAAGAGAATTTTTATTATTCTTGAATACCTAGCATATAAGGATTTTAAGCAAATTACCATGCTATTTAAGACTCTCAAAATAATATAAGTGAAGCACTAGAGCATCGACAAACTACTCCGAAAGATATAAGTGGAGATCAATGAGTAGTTGAACAATTATGCAACTACGTGAAGACTCTCTAACATTTAATAATTTAAGATCTTGGTATTCTATTCAAACAGCAAGCAAGACTAAATAAAACTACATCTAAGAATAGCAAACGTCATGTGAAGAAGCAAAAACTTAGGATCAACCGATACTAACCGATAATTGTTGAAGAAGAAAGGTGGGATGCCAACCGGGGCATCCCCAAGCTTAGATGCTTGAGACTTCTTGAAATATTATCTTGGGGTGCCTTGGGCATCCCCAAGCTTGAGCTTTTGTGTCTCCTTAATTCCTCTCATATCACGGTCTCCCTAAATCTCAAAAGCTTCATCCACACAAAACTCAACAAGGACTCATGAGATAAGTTAGTATAAACCATTGCAAAACCTTATCATACTCTACTGTAGCAAATCACTAAAATTATTATTCAACATTGCATACTAAATGCGTCTGCGTATTTAATAGTCCTATCCTCAAATAGAATCATTAAAGAAGCAGACATATGCAAACAATGCAAACATAACAGCAATCTGCCTAAACAGGATAGTCTGTCAAGAATGCTGCCACATCCATACTTTCCTAGCTCCAAAAATTATGAAATAAAATTCCCACTGTAGTAAATTTATCAGAGCCTAATATGCAAAATGTTTCAACATTTTATCACATTCTGACATTTCTAGGGAATTATTGCAACAGCGGTAAACTTTCTGTTTTCAAACAGCAACATGTGGACTTCTAAAATAGGCATAATAAAGGCTATCAATGCCACTTTTATTGAAATAAAAGATGAAAAACATTATTCTAAATAACATCAGGAAAATCCTAACAAAATAAATTGATGCTCCAAGCAAAACACATATCATGTGACAAATAAAAATATAGCTCCAAGTAAAGTTACCGATGAATGAAGACGAAAGAGGGGATGCCTTCCGAGGCATCCCCAAGCTTAGGCTCTTGGTTGTCCTTGAATATTACCTTGGGGTGCCATGGGAAGCCCCAAGATTAGGCTCTTGCCACTCCTTATTCCATAGTCCATCGAATCCTTACCCAAAACATGAAAACTTCACAACACAAAACTTAACAGAAAACTCGTAAGCTCCGTTAGTATAAGAAAATAAACCACCACTTCAAGGTACTGTAATGAACTCATTCTTTATTTATATTGGTGTTAAACCTACTGTATTCCAACTTCTCTATGGTTTATAAACTATTTTACTAGCCATAGATTCATCAAAATAAGTAAACAACACATGAAAAACAGAATCTGTCAAAAACAGAACAGTCTGTAGTAATCTGGATCAAATGTATACTTATGGAACTCATAAAATTCTAAAATAAATTGCTGGACCTGAGGAATTTATCTATTAATCATCTTAAAAAATAATTAACTAAATATCACTCTCCAAATAAAAATGGCAGCAATTCTCGTGAGCACTTAAGTTTCTGTTTTTGACAGCCTGATCAACAAGACTTTCCCCAAGTCTTCCCAAAGGTTCTACTTGGCACAAACACTAATTAAAAGAATAAAACCACATCTAAACAGAGGCTAGATGAATTATTTATTACTAAACAGGAACAAAAAGCAAGGAACAAGAATAAAATTGGGTTGCCTCCCAACAAGCGTTATCGTTTAACGCCCCTAGCTAGGCATGATGATTTCAACGATGCTCACGTAAAAGATAAGAATTTAAACATACATAGAGCATCATGAAGAATATGACTAGCACATTTAAGTCTAACATACTTCCTATGCATAGGGATTTTGTGAGCAAATAACTTATGGGAACAATAATCAACTTGCAGAGGATGGTAAAACAAGCATAGCTTTAAAACTTTAAGCACATAGAGAGGAAACTTGATATTATTGCAATTCCTACAAGCATATGTTTCTCCCTCATAATAATTTTCAGTAGCATCATGAATGAATTCAACAATATAACCAGCACCTAAAGCATTCTTTTCATGATCTACAAGCATAGAAAATTTACTACTCTCCACATAAGCAAACTTCTTCTCATGAATAGTAGTGGGAGCAAACTCAACAAAATAACTATCATGTGATTGAAAATTAAGATCAAGATGACAAGGTTCATTGTTATTATTATTGTTTAAAGCATACATGTCATCACAATAATCATCATAGATAGGAGGCATGCTTTCATCATAATAAATTTGCTCATCAAAACTTGGGGGACAAAAAGTATCATCTTCATCAAACATAGCTTCCCCAAGCTTGTGGCTTTGCATATCATTAGCATCATAGATTGTCACAGCCCTAGCTTTACCCTGGCCTCGGACTAGTTTGGTTGCTGCATCATGTTTAAATTCAATTGAAATTTGAATTGAGGAATTTTCCAAGCCTCAGAAAACCTCTAAAAAAATATCCAACATTTAAATCTCATCAAATGAGTCCAAGAAAATGTTCCTGTTATTCTGTGAAAATATTGGCATGAGGTGAAATTCAAACCAATATTTTTGGAGTCACAGAAATAATTTATTTGGGTCTTTGATTTAGATCAATAATATATTTGGGTTGGAATTATTTCTGTATTATAAGAAATAATGTCCAAATAATCCTAAACTGAAATGTTCCATGTTGGGTTTATTCCATACAGTGAGCATGAGTAGTTTGGTGATTTTTGGAAGTGTCTAAGTATTTTTAATAAGGCCCTAAAGACTACAGAATAATAGAAAACATAAATTAAAGGAGAAAGAGGGAGAACCTACCTGGTGGGCCAACCGGCCCACCACTGTAGCAGCCCAGCCGGGCAAAGCCAGCCCAGCCCACCTCCACCTCCATGTCGTCTTCCACCTCCTGCCAGCAGGCAGGAGGGCGTGTCACCGCGCGCGCGCTCGCCCCTGGCCACCTCCTGCTTCCTCCCCGGGCCTCCTAGCGATGCCACGGAGACACCCCGTGACCCCTCGCTCCTCTCCCTCACTCTCTGCTCTCCCCCCTCGCCCTCTGCTCCCTCTCCCGAGCACACCTGAGCGGAGCTCGTCACCGCCGCACGCCATAGACACGGCCTCCGTGCTCCCCTCGCCTCCCCGTCGTGTCCACGAGCATCGCCACACCTCCCCCGTCCTCTCCGTCCGGCCACGCCTCACCGGAGGCCTTGCATCGACGCCATCTTCATCGTCTTCGTTGCCGGCCACCGGAGATGCCTCTCGCCGCCCCGCTCGCTCTGGTGCTTCCCCGAGCACGCCGAGGCCACCTCTGCATCCACCGTGAGCCCCTGCCCCTAACCCCCCTCCTCTATGCCTCGGTTGTGCCCCCTAGCCGCCATCTCCACTGAGCCCGAGCACTCTGCTCCGCCGGTGACGCTGTCGACGTGGCCACAGCCACACGGGCTCGAAACCGAGCGCGTCACCGCATTTGCCACACTCCCAGGAGGCCGTAGCCCCTCTCCACGCCCCTGTTGTGCATCCCAGCGCCGAACCCGAGCACACCCGAGCTCCGGCCGCCGCCGCGAGCCCCGTTCCGGCGAGCTCCGGTGCCCCCACGGCCACCCACCTACCTCCCTAGATGCAGGCGAGTCCGGGCTACACCCCGATGCCCTTAGCCACCGCCCCCGTCGCCTTTAGCGCAAGTCCGGCGCGTTGCCGCCGCGGGTTTGGTCGCCGCCGGCCAACTCCGGCGACAACCGACGTGGCGGGGTCATTAGTGCTAATCCCCGCCAGCTGGACCTCACCTAGTCACTGACAGCGGGCCCCGAAGTGGGTCAAAGCCCAGTTAGCATCGGGTTTGACCTGAGGTTGACCTCTGTTTGACCCTTGAGTCACTGACATGCGGGCCTCGCCCGGCTAACCCAGTTAGTTAGAGCTAAACTTAATTAAGTTAGTTTAGTTAGTCACTGACCAGTGGGCCCAGTGTTGTTTAGTTAGTCTAGTTAACCCAAATAGTTAACTGTGAGACTGACTAGTGGGGCCCAGCAGTCAGGTTTGACCTGGACAGCCCTGTTGACCTGCTGACGCCAGCATGACGCAATGCTGACGCAGTTAATCATGTTCTGGATTTAAAATAATTCAGAAATTCCAGAAAATGCCCAAAACTTCTAAAAATCATATAAATTCAACCGTAACTCCAAATGAAATAAATTATATATGAAAAATTATCAGAAAAATCCAATCTATCAATTTATGCTACTTTCGTGCATGTTCAACCAACTTATACCCCCTGTATAAATGAAAACATGATAATGGCATTTTAAATGCTAAATATGGAGTTTGCATATGAACCCTTGGTCCATATGGACTTCATTCAAATTGTTGCTAGATGCATTAGTGCAAAACACATTCATATTGCCTTGTCATAGCATGCATCATATTGTTGCATATCGTCATGTGTTGATTGAGTTCTTTCTCAGTTGCTGGTGTTTGTCCCCTCTCGATAGATGTTGTACCGACGCTGTGATCGTTGACACTGATGAAGACCCAATGATATCTTCAGAAGTGCCAGGCAAGCAAAACCCCTTGTTCATTCCGATACAATCCCACTCTCTCGCTCCTGCTCTCTTTACTGCATTAGGACAACAACGATTCAACTGTTACATGTTGCGGTAGTTGAACCCCTTTCCTCTGCATGACCTGTCATTGCCACAGTAAATAGATGAAACCCACTGCATGAGTAGGAGTTGTTTGAGCCCTGACGTGCCTACTCATTCATGCTTGTTTATCATGCCTGCTATTGCATAGAGTCGTGTCAGGTCTGGTTCATCGGGGATGAATCGGAGGTGTGTAAACATGTCCTACGGTGTGCGAGCTAAGTGTGTGAACATGATTTGGTAAAGGTAGCGGTGAGAGGCCATGTAGGAGTACATGGTGGGTTATCTCACTGAAACTGTCCTCGGGAACTGAGTTCTGTGTTTGTGATCCATGAAACAGCTACTACCACACATTGGGCCCTGAAATATGACCCCGCTCGAATTATTGACCCCTCTCGTCCTCTGTCCAGGAGTTGCAACTAGTTTCTGGTATTTGTAGGTTATGTGTTGGTGGTCGTGCGTAGCGCTGACCCTAGGGGTGGGCTATGATGCGGTAGATACACTGTGGTCGGGTATGTCGGGCGCCCGTTTGGCGTCTCTGAACCCTGTACACATCGTTTGGGGCCGTTGAGGACACCCCGGCCAGATTTCCTTGCGGATGGAACCCGAATAGGCGATAAACCTGGACTAGAGACTTGTGTGGTTAGTCAGGTCGTGGTCTACACCCACGTCGGTTTTCACTTGAAGTCTGCCGAGCACATGTCGTGTGCAGACGCTAAGTGGTGGAAACATGTGTGACGAAGTACACCCCTGCAGGGTTATAAATGATCTATTCTAATAGCTATGTCCGTGGTAAAGGACTTCTGGGTTGCCTATAACAGTTCATAGACAAGTGAAAGTGGATACTCTAAAACTCGCAAGATAAGTGTGAGTGCTATGGATGGCCTTCTCGTAGGGAGACGGGAGCGGATCCATAGTGGTGTATTGATATGGTGAATATGTGGACTCGTGTGTGCCACCTCAAAAGAGTTACTTGAAGTCGTAGTTTAGGTTAGCCACTGAGTCAAAGCTGGCTTGCTGCAGTTAAACTCCACTACCCCTCGTTGATGCCGATGCATATGTAGTTAGTTCTGATGTAAGTATTGCTGGGTACATTTGCACTCACGTCTGCTTAATTTATGTTTTGCAGAGAGACTTCAGTCTCGCTAGTAGTACCACGTGGACTTTGACGTCTAGCTTGATACCTCAGCTACGATCTTGTGCCCTCGGCAGGATCTGGTAGATAGTCAGACTTCTCAGCCTTTTCATTTGTAGATGTCTGTACTCAGACATGTTAAGCTTCCGCATGTGCTTTGATTGTATGCTATGATTGTTGGGTCATGAGACCCATGTTTGTAATTTCTCGCTCCTTGGAGCCTAATGAATAAAGTACTTGAGTTGTAGAGTTTTTGTTGTGATGCCATGTTGTATGTACTCATATCGGGCATATTGTGTGTATGATTGAAATGCTTGGTATGTGTGGGATCCGACAATCTAGTTGTTTATCCTTGGAAACCTTTCTTATGGAGAAATGTAGTCTAGTGTTCCTCGAGCCATAGTAGTCCGCTACCGCCCGGTTCACCGGAGTCCTGCTAGCCCAGCACTACTGCTCAGGACACTTGACTGGCTGGCATGTGTTTCACTTTGTTCCTATGTCTGTCCCTTCGGGGAAATGTCACGTGGTGACATCCGGAGTCCTGCCTAGCCTACTATAGCCTGGGTTCCTCGGAGTCCTGTTAGCCTAGTGCTATAGCCCGGATTCACTCGCTGATGACCGACATGCTCGATGTGATTCATGTATGCCTGTCTCCATAGGTCTGCTCCGCCTTGGGTTCACGACTAGCCATGTCGGCCCGGGTTCTCTGTCATATGGATGCTAGCGACACTATCATATACGTGATCGAAAAGGCGCAAACGGTCCCGGGCCATGGTAAGGCGACACCCGTGGGGATACCGAGCGTGAGGCCGCAATGTGATATGAGGTGTTACCGGCTAGATCGATGTGACTTGGAATCGGGGTCCTGACAGCGTTGGTATTAGAGCCTGACTGCCTGTAGGATTGCCAAGCCAAACCGGTCGAAGTTGTGTCTAGAAATGCTTTAGTTATGTAGGGGAATTGATTGTGGAAGGGAACGTAAGGCTCTTTTTACTCCTTATACCTTATGCCTTCTGATCTGAGTCACCCTCTTCTTTTCTGCGGGGGTTAATAACTAGGCTTCTGTTCTATCTCTCAGGATGACGTGTTACTAAACCGTAGTTGCCTAGGATTGTTGAGTTTAAGCCTCAGTTCAGTTCGTACTACTTCCATATGTTCATAGCTGGCCTCAGAACCTTGATATTGTGTTGTTGAGTGGGTATGCCACCGTTTTGTAGGATGTCTCAAATCTTTTGAGCATTTACAGCCGTTATGCTGTCCGAGTCATCCCAGGTCTCCAAATAGTCTGATGCAATTGCAAACCCCTTCTTACTGTTCTTGATGTCCATTTGGGCCAGATTAATCACACTAATCGGTGAGTTGAGGTACTCTGTTGCCTCGACATATATGTTGGAGCTATTTTTATGGCCCTAGGTGTTTTAGGGAGTCACCTAGTAATCTAGCAATGCTTTGTGTTTCCGGTGTGATGATTCTGGCCACCATTCTCGAAAGCATCCCGTGATGCCATTTAGTAGTAGGTATTCTACTCCTGGGTTCTTGACCCAAGATTCACCCTACTTACCTCATGTTGATAGTGTTGCTAGTTCCTTTAGGATATTAGTAACTTTTGCGATAGTTCTCGAGGTTTGTGGTACATCCTTCTTCCAATTACCATGAACCATTCCTGGCAGGAGTTCTTTTGAACCAAAAGATCACAATAAGAGTGCTCTTGATGAGTTCTCCATTCTGCATTGTGAATCTGCCAGTCCTACCTTTCTGCATGGGTTGTCCGGAAGAAATGTTGAGTTTTGCTCGACATACTAATCTATGCATCCACAACTCAGAAAGTTATATGTTCCTTGAGTTGTTCCTCTTCAGTTGTATTCTGACCTTCCTCTATCAGTTGATAGTCAAGAGTGTGTGTGTGTTTGTGTTCATCGATGCCTTTTATTCTTGTGGTCCGACAAGTCGTTCTATTCCGGAATGACTAGGAGAAACAAACTCCAGTACCTCGTCCATTTCCAGGATTGGGTCAAAGTAGTTGTGCTCTGCAGATCAAATGCCAATCCAGCTTTTGCTCTGTTCTACCCTGGAGTATTACCCTCTTTATGTCAGGATTGTCATGAGAATTGCACCATCTTTTATGAATTCTTGACGCAGTGATACTTCTCGCTATCATTGTCTCATTCCTCGATCCCGTGTTGTCGCAACCGGAATGCCGACAAGTGAACCATGATGTGTGAAATCAATACTACTAGCAACCCCGTTATTTGGTAGTAAATGGACAATATTCTTATTCTTAGCGTGTTGGTTATTGAATCATCATTCTAAGATAGATTGTGCCACCTAGTCCTTATCTCCAGTGCATTCTTTGATCAATGAGTTAGGATTATTCAACCCCTTGCTTATTTGATCATATTACCTTGCTCTGAAAAGTAAGATTGTTCTCGAGCTTAATAACATATCGATGGTTCATGATGTTCCAAATATCTTCTCGGAAGTATTACCAGGTTGTCACCTGACCGATATGTTGAGTTCGTGATCAAGTTGGTTTTCCAATAAACCACTCTTTCTCCAAGAATCTATGTTGGATATCCCTGAGCTAGTTGGTTAAGCCAAACAACAACTTGGAGAGTTGGAAGAAAAGCTTGTCTGAATTAGTTCATTCCAAAGGGATATCCTTGTGTGTGTGTGTGTTGAAGAAAGATGATATCTTCATCGATTGGTCCTCGTGATCAGTTATTGGATCTATTGTCTTGTCCAAACCTTGATTTGAGTACGGGCTATTGTCAAATCAAATCAGAACCAACGATATTCATAATGTTGTCTTACTCGTGGTTGACCCCTCGAGACTGACCAGTGCTATCACCTTGTTCACGTAATGGTGGAATTCCAGTGATATGGAAATCCCGATGAGTTGTTGTTGAGCCCATCAGTAGCATCTTATCTCCTCCATGATTCATGTTGAACATTAAGCTAGTGTTGGAAACTTTTATAAGCATTTCTTCATGCTAGCTCATGAAGCATACGCTTGGATGAAAGAAGTGACTTACTTTGAATCACGTGCATTTGATGCAAGTTGCCGCCGTGGATTTGAGAAAGTTTGTTTTGCTTCCTCTGGAATCATCCCAAATCAGTCATGTATATGTGCGAAGTATTCTGTGGTTTGGAGACTTGCAACCTTATGTATCCCTAGCACACCAAGCCACTGATTGAATTGTTAAAGGAGAAGAAGTTCCTTCTTAAGAGCATGTCTTAGGCAAGAACTTTGATATCCTCGATGATGGTTCCCCACCTGAACTCGATAGTGTTTTATTATAAGACTACTATGTGGCCATTCTTGTCTTGGACAACGTGTTCGCATGTGTGTAGTAGAACCCGCTCATGTTATGGAGTTTACTATCGTAGTTCAAATCCCGAGAATCTTGCAACATCTTCTCATCGGTTTGTGTTGCAAACTTTCTTTCCGGACTTGTTGTCTGAAATATCCCGTTACCAACCAGATCTGAATCTTAGGCAGATATGATGGTTGGAACTTCTCCAAGATCTATGATGTAGATCCCGACAAGGTTGTTGTTCTGGCCGATGCACCTAGCCGGAGAATCTATCACTATAGTATCTTGATTGGGCAATTTGTCCATCTTCTCCGCGAGGAATTCATGCGACTTATCCTATAAGTTGTTCCTTTGGGATTCTTGTGCTCTTGGTTTCCTCGATTAATCTATGACCATTCGAATGGTGGAATCACTCTCGTTGAGTTATTCCTAGTTACCAGAATCATTCCCAGCATTTGCATTTTGTTCCCAGCTTGCACCTCCGTAATTACTTTTTAGGGTCATCTTCAAAAGTGGTCCTACCATGGGTCCCATCCATTTCCGATGATAAGCAAAATCATCCATTGCGTTGTCTTCAACAAGGTAATCCACATCATCCATCTTAGTCTGAGTATGCCACTCCTTCGAACTCTTCCAAACGATCAATTGTAAATTGCCTTAAGCTGGTATGAAGAGTTTCAATGATCTATAGATCAAAAGTAATTCTTTTTGCCACTTAAGGGAACAATCCAATGAGTAACCTTTCCCAAGGTGCCCCGTTATGGGACCATGGCAATTATTTCCTCGCCACCTTGACACCATCCACCATCTTTCTAAGCGTGGAATTGTTGCCACCAAATCAAACCACGTCGTTTGTTCTTCCATCCCTCTCGATGTGTTTGGTGTCTCAACTCGAGATGTTTCAACATGTCATTCTGTGAGTTGGTCTTGTGATCATTAGGATGATCCATCCATGTAGACATGTCTCGCTCTGTTGACCACATGTTGGATGAAGATCTTGAAAGCGAGGATGTCAAGATCAACGTATGCTACGAATCAACAACTTTATGAGGTGCAACTTGGACCGTGAAGATTGTGTTGGTCTTGTGCCCCCTTTGTCTTCTTACCTCACGTCTTGAATCTCGGGACAAGATTCTTGTTTAGTGGGGGTGAGTTGTCACAGCCCTAGCTTTACCCCGGCCTCGGACTAGTTTGGTTGTTGCATCATGTTTAAATTCAATTGAAATTTGAATTGAGGAATTTTCCTAGCCTCAGAAAACCTCTAAAAAATAACCAACATTTAAATCTCATCAAATGAGTCCAAGAAAATGTTCCTGTTATTCTGTGAAAATATTGGCATGAGGTGAAATTCAAACCAATATTTTTGGAGTCACAAAAATAATTTATTTGGGCCTTTGATTTAGATCAATAATATATTTGGGTTGGAATTATTTCTGTATTATAAGAAATAATGTCCAAATAATCCTAAACTGAAATGTTCCATGTTGGGTTTATTCCATACAGTGAGCATGAGTAGTTTGGTGATTTTTGGAAGTGTCTAAGTATTTTTAATAAAGCCCTAAAGACTACAGAATAATAGAAAACAAAAATTAAAGGAGAAAGAGGGAGAACCTACCTGGTGGGCCAACCGGCCCACCACTGTAGCAGCCCAGCCAGGCAAAGCCAGCCAAGCCCACCTCCACCTCCCTCTCGTCTTCCACCTCCTGCGAGTAGCCAGGAGGGCGTGTCACCGCGTGCGCGCTCGCCCCTGGCCACCTCCTGCTTCCTCCCCGGGCCTTCCAGCGACGCCACGGAGACGCCCCGTGACCCCTCGCTCCTCTCCCTCACTCTCTGCTCTCCCCCTCGCCCTCTGCTCCCTCTCCCGAGCACACCCGAGCGGAGCTCGTCGTCGCCGCACGCCGTAGACGTGGCCTCCGTGCTCCCCTCGCCTCCCCGACGTGTCCACGAGCATCGCCACGCCTCCCTTGTCCTCTTCGTCCGGCCACGCCTCGCCGGAGGCCTTGCATCGACGCCATCTTCATCGTCTTCGTCGCCGGCCACCGGAGATGCCTCTCGCCACCCCGCTCGCTCCGGTGCTTCCCCGAGCACGCCGTGGCCACCTCTGCATCCACCGTGAGCCCCTGCCCCTAACCCCCACCTCTACGCCTCGGTTGCGCCCCCTAGCCGCCATCTCCACCGAGCCCGAGCACTCTGCTCCGCCGGTGACGCCATCGACGTGGCCACAACCACGCGGGCTCAAAACCGAGCGCGTCACCGCGTTTGCCACACTCCCAGGAGGCCGTAGCCCCTCTCCACGCCCCTGTTGTGCATCCCAGCGCCAAACCCGAGCACACCCGAGCTCCGGCCGCCACCGCGAGCCCCGTTCCGGCGAGCTCCGGCGCCCCCACGGCCACCCACCTACCTCCCTAGATGCAGGCGAGTCCGGGCTACGCCCCGATGCCCTTAGCCACCGCCCCCTGTCGCCTTTAGCGCAAGTCCGGCGCATTGCTGCCGCGGGTTTGGTCGCCGCCGGCCAACTCCGGGGACAGCCGACGTGGCGGGGTCATTAGTGCTAATCCCCGCCAGCTGGACCTCACCTAGTCACTGACAGCGGGCCCCGCAGTGGGTCAAAGCCCAGTTAGTGTCGGGTTTGACCTGAGGTTGACCTCTGTTTGACCCTTGAGTCACTGACATGCGGGCCTCGCCCGGCTAACCCAGTTAATTAGAGCTAAACTTAATTAAGTTAGTTTAGTTAGTCACAGACCAGTGGGCCTAGGGTTGTTTAGTTAGTCTAGTTAACCCAAATAGTTAACTGTGAGACTGACTAGTGGGGCCCAGCAGTCAGGTTTGACCTGGACAGCCCTGTTGACCTGCTGACGCAGTTAATCATTTTCTGGATTAAAAATAATTCAGAAATTCCAGAAAATGCCCAAAACTTCTAAAAATCATAGAAATTCAACCGTAACTCCAAATGAAATAAATTATATATGAAAAATTATCAGAAAAATCCAATCTATCCATTTATGCTACTTTCATGCATGTTCAACCAACTTATACCCCCTTTATAAATGAAAACATGATAATGGCATTTTAAATGCTAAATATGGAGTTCGCATATGAACCCTTGGTCCATATGGACTTCATTTAAATTGTTGCTAGATGCATTAGTGCAAAACACATTCATATTGCCTTGTCATAGCATGCATCATATTGTTGCATATCGTCATGTGTTGATTGAGTTCTTTCTCAGTTGCTGGTGTTTGCCCCCTCTCAATAGACGTTGTACCGACGCTGTGATCGTTGACACTGATGAAGACCCAATGATATCTTCAGAAGTGCCAGGCAAGCAAAACCCCTTGTTCATTCAGATACAATCCCACTCTCTCACTCCTGCTCTCTTTACTGCATTAGGACAACAACGATTCAACGGTTACATGTTGCGGTAGTTGAACCCCTTTCCTCTGCATGACCTGGCATTGCCATAGTAAATAGATGAAACCCACTAGCATGAGTAGGAGTTGTTTGAGCCCTGACGTGCCTACTCATTCATGCTTGTTTATCATGCCTGCTATTGCATAGAGCCGTGTCAGGTCTGGTTCATCGGGGATGAATCGGAGGTGTGTAAACATGTCCTACGGTGTGCGAGCTAAGTGTGTGAACACGATTTGGTAAAGGTAGCGGTGAGAGGCCATGTAGGAGTACATGGTGGGTTGTCTCACTGAAACTGTCCTCAGGAACTGAGTTCTGTGTTTGTGATCCATGAAACAGCTACTACCACACATTGGGCCCTGAAATATGACCCCGCTCGACTTATTGACCCCTCTCGTCCTCTGTCGAGGAGTTGCAACTAGTTTCTGGTGTTTGTAGGTTATGTGTTGGCGGTCGTGCGTAGCGCTAACCCTAGGGGTGGGCTATGATGCAGTGGATACACTGTGGTCGGGTATGCCGGGCGCCCGTTTGGCGTCTCTGAACCCTGTACACATCGTTTGGGGCCGTTGAGGACATCCCGGCCGGATTTCCTTGCGGATGGAACCCGAATAGGCGATAAACCTGGACTAGAGACTTGTGTGGTTAGTCAGGTCGTGGTCTACACACACGTCGGTTTTCGCTTGAAGTCTTCCGAGCACATGTCGTGTGCAGACGCTAAGTGGTGGAAACATGTGTGACGAAGTACACCCCTGCAGGGTTATAAATGATCTATTCTAATAGCTGTGTCCGTGGGAAAGGACTTCTGGGTTGCCTATAACAGTTCATAGACAAGTGAAAGTGGATACTCTAAAACTCGCAAGATAAGTGTGAGTGCTATGGATGGCCTTCTCGTAGGGAGACGGGAGCGGATCCATAGTGGTGTATTGATATGGTGAATATGTGGACTCGTGTGTGCCACCTCAAAAGAGTTACTTGAAGTCGTAGTTTAGGTTAGCCACTGAGTCAAAGCTGGCTTGCTGCAGTTAAACTCCACTACCCCTCGTTGATGCCGATGCATATGTAGTTAGTTCTGATGTAAGTCTTGCTGGGTACATTTGTACTCACGTTTGCTTAATTTATGTTTTGCAGAGAGACTTCAGTCTCGCTAGTAGTACCACGTGGACTTCGACGTCTAGCTTGATACCTCAGCTACGATCTTGTGCCCTCGGTAGGATCTGGTAGATAGTCAGACTTCTCAGCCTTTTCATTTGTAGATGTCTGTACTCAGACATGTTTAGCTTCCGCATGTGCTTTGATTGTATGCTATGATTGTTGGGTCATGAGACCCATGTTTGTAATATCTCGCTCCTCGGAGCCTAATGAATAAAGTACTTGAGTTGTAGAGTTTTTGTTGTGATGCCATGTTGTATGTACTCATATCGGGCATATTGTGTGTATGATTGAAATGCTTGGTATGAGTGGGATCCGACAATCTAGTTGTTTATCCTTGGCAACCTTTCTTATGGGGAAATGTAGTCTAGTGTTCCTCGAGCCATAGTAGTCCGCTACAGCCCGGTTCACCGGAGTCCTGCTAGCCCAGAACTACTGCTCAGGACACTTGACTGGCCGGCATGTGTTTCACTTCGTTCCTATGTCTGTCCCTTCGGGGAAATGTCACGCGGTGACATCCGGAGTCCTGCCTAGCCTGCTACAGCCCGGGTTCCCCGGAGTCCTGTTAGCCTGGTGCTATAGCCCGGATTCACTCGTTGATGACCGACATGCTCGATGTGATTCGTGTATGCCTGTCTCCATAGGTCTGCTCCGCCTTGGGTTCACGACTAGCCATGTCGGCCCGGGTTCTTTGTCATATGGATGCTAGTGACACTATCATATACGTGAGCCAAAAGGCGCAAATGGTCCCGGGCCATGGTAAGGTGACACCCGTGGGGATACCGAGCGTGAGGCCGCAATGTGATATGAGGTGTTACCGGCTAGATCGATGTGACTTGGAATCGGGGTCCTGACATAGATATTCAAGGAATTCATACTAACAGCATTACAATCATGCTCATCATTCAAATATTTAGTGCCAAACATTTTATAGATTTCTTCTTCTAGCACTTGAGCACAATCTTCCTTTCCATCATACTCACGAAAGATATTAAAAAGGTGAAGCGTATGAGACAAACTCAATTCCATTTTTATAGTTTTCTTTTATAAACTAAACTAGTGATAAAACAAGAAACTAAAAGACTCGATTGCAAGATCTAAATATATACCTTCAAGCACTCACCTCCCCGGCAACGGCGCCAGAAAAGAGCTTGATGTCTACTACACAACCTTCTTCTTGTAGACATTGTTGGGCCTCCAAGTGCAGAGGTTTGTAGGACAGTAGCAAATTTCCCTCAAGTGGATGACCTAAGGTTTATCAATCCGTAGGAGGCGTAGAATGAAGATGGTCTCTCTCAAGAAACCCTGCAACCAAATAACAAAGAGTCTCTTGTGTCCCCAACACACCTAATACAATGGTAAATTGTATAGGTGCACTAGTTCGGCGAAGAGATGGTGATACAAGTGCAATAATGATAGTAGATAATAGTTTTTGTAATCTGAAATTATAAAAACAGCAAGGTAACTAATGATAAAAGTGAGCGTAAACGGTATTGCAATGCTAGGAAACAAGGCCTAGGGTTCATACTTTCACTAGTGTAAGTCCTCTCAACAATAATAGCATAATTGGATCACATAACTATCCCTCAACATGCAACAAAGAGTCACTCCAAAGTCACTAATAGCGGAGAACAAACGAAGAGATTATGGTAGGGTATGAAACCACCTCAAAGTTATTCTTTCCAATCAATCCGTTGGGCTATTCCTATAAGTGCCACAAACAACCCTAGAGTTCGTATTAGAATAACACCTTAAGACACAAATCAATCAAAACCCTAATGTCACCTAGATACTCCAATGTCACCTCAAGTATCCGTGGGCATGATTATCCGATATGCATCACACAATCTCAGATTCATCTATTCAACCAACACAAAGGACCTCAAAGAGTGCCCCGAAGTTCTACCGGAGAATCACGACGAAAACGTGTGCCAACCCCTATGCATAGGTTCCCAATGTCACGAAACCCGCAAGTTGGTCACCAAAAAATACATCAAGTGGCACGTGGTATCCCATTGTCACCACAGATATCCACGGCAAGACATACATCAAGTGTTCTCAAGTCTTTAAAGACTCAATCCGATAAGATTACTTCAAGGGGAAAACTCAATTCATTACAAGAGAGAAGAGGGGGAGGAGAAACATAAGATCCAACTATAATAGCAAAGCTCGCGATACATCAAGATCGTGCCAAATCAAGAACACGAGAGAGAGAGAGAGAGAGAGAGAGAGAGAGAGAGAGAGATCAAACACATAGCTACTGGTACATACCCTCAGCCCCGAGGGAGAACTACTCCCTCCTCGTCATGGAGAGCACCGGGATGATGAAGATGGCCACCGGAGAGGGATTTCCCCCTCTGGCAGGGTGCTGGAACGGGGTCCTGATTGACTTTTGGTGGCTACGGAGGCTTCTGGCGGCGGAACTCTCGATCTATTCTGTGTTCTGGAAGTTCTAGGTCATGTGGGTATATATGGGTGCAGGGAGGACGTCGGAGGAGCCACGGGGGTCCCACGAGATAGGGGGCGCCCTCGGGGGCCCCCCCACCCTCGTGAGCACCTCGTGTCTCCCCTGACGTAGGGTCGAAGTCCATCAGGTGTGTTTCCTTCCAAAAATAACTTCTCCAGTTGATTTCGTTCCGTTTCGACTCCGTATGATATTCCTTTTCTTCAATACACTGAAATAGGCATAAAACAGCAAATCTGGGCTAGGCCTCCGGCTAATAGGTTAGTCCCAAAAATAATATAAAAGTGGATAATAAAGCCCAATATTGCCTAAAACAGTAGATAATATAGCATGGAGCAATCAAAAATTATAGATACGTTGGAGACGTATCACGGCGTCAACCGTTGGGTCCAGCTGTGCCCCGATGGAAGCTGTCTTCTTGGGGTCCGTCGGGTGGACTTGGAATTTATCTATTTCGTCTGCTGGTTTTAAGGAGGTGGATTTGGGAAGCTTATCAAGGATTACGTCGTCCCTATCCATCATAGAGCGTAGTGCGGTTAACTCTTCGGCCACGAGGGCCTCGGACAGTGTTCGAGGGCTAGGGATGCTGTTTTGTTTTCGGCATGGAGGGCTTTGTCCGGATCCACCCAGATGTGTGTTAAAATTGCCACTTTAAGTAAACCATTAATTAACAATCTCACATCTGTCATGAAATACTCTCAAACCCAATCCACGTCTACGAGCATAGCATGGCAATATAAGCATAACGTAATAGTAACTCCCAAGGTTTGAATGCCGGGCAATAGGTACTACCTCAACTACTTCCCATCCCACAATTTAATTAGATCCTAATCATGCAATGTTTGAGGATTGATCTAATGCAATAAAAACTGGGTAGTAGAAAAGGTATGATCAAAGTGTTACTTGCCTTGCTGATGATCCATGAAACCTAGAGATTCGAAGTAACAGGCGGCGCACTCCGGGTATTCTATCGCAGACAAACAAACAAGCATACAATAAGTACTCATCTAATGCACAGGTAAAAGTCAAATAAGAGAACTAACCAGAAAGTTCAACTTAAGAACTCCGGTTTGCAAAAAGAATCAAATCGAACGAAGCAACGAAAGTCAAACGGCGAAAGAAAACAACTTCATTCTACTAATCTAGATCTAAGTCAAGTTTTACAGTGGCAAAAACTTGTTTAAGTTGGTTAAACGGATAGAGGGTTTTGAGACGAAACTCCAGGCGCTTGAATCGCCTGATTCTGATAAACGAGCGAAAATTTATACTAAAACGAAAATCGGATCACAAATCGCGATCAGAAAAATCGCGGATGTAATCCGAGAAAAAGAAAAACGACGAACATTCGCTAGAACGAACGAACGGACGAACGCTCGCTAATTAAATAAATCGGAAAAACCGATCTATTTAAAAAACCGAAACTAAAAAAAACCGACGAAAAACCGATGGAAAAACCGAACGGTTTTTTCGGAAAAAAAACGATGGCATGGATTTCGAGGCGACCTCGGGCGGCGGGTCGGCGAGGCGGCGGGCGGCGGCTCCGGCGGGGGCGCGGCGGGCGGCGGCGCGGGCGGCGGCGGCGGCGGCGCTGGCGGCGGCGGCGCGGGGTTCGAGGGGCGGTGGGCTAGGGTTTGGCTCGGGGCTGTGCTGCCCTGGCTTTTAAAGCCTTCCCGGGCCAGAGTCCCAGGCGGACACGGCCCGGTTAGGTCGGTGCACGTTTTTTTAAAAATAATTACGCGTGGAAGAAAAATAAAAATAAGTACTAAACGGACTCCAAAAATCCCAAAATAAATTTTCCCGGGCTTCTAAAATCAAGCCGCACAAGGTGAACATTTATTTGGGGCCTAAATGCAATTTTGAAAAACGCACATTTTTCCTAAATTCAAATAAAATAACGAAAAACTCCGAAATAAAATCTTATTTGATTTTATTATTAAATCCTCAATATTTCTTTATTTTGGGAAAGTCATTTTATTCCCTCTCTCATATTTTTGTAATAGAAATAATTGATGATAAAATAATAAAAATCAAATGATCCTATTCTCAAAATTTGAGAAAACTAAAATATGAAAATAATGAATTTCCCAACTCTCTCCGTGGGTCCTTGAGTTGCGTAGAAATTTCTAGGATCAAACCAAAAGCAAAATAAAATATGATATGCAATGATGATCTAGTGTATAACATTCCAAATTGAAAATTTGGGATGTTACATTATAGTTTTGCCTCCCAACTTTTTACCTCAAGGGTAATGTCAACAATAATCTTTCATGAAAACTCACATCCAATTAGCTATATATATCAGGATCTTTCCAACACATCGTTCTTGCCAAAGAATAAAATGTAAAAAGGAAAGGTGAATATCACCATAACTCTTTGCATGAAGTATAAGACAAGAATAAAAGATAGGACCTTCGTAGAGGGAAGTAGAGGTTGTCATGTGCTTTTATGGTTGGATGCACGAAATCTTAATGCAAAAGAACGTCACTTTATATTGCCAGTTGTGATATGGACCTTTACTATGCAGTCCGTCGCTTTTATTTCTTTCACATCACAAGATTGTATAAAGCTTATTTTCTCCACACTAATAAGTCATACATATTTAGAGGGCAATTTTTTATTGCTTGCAATGATGATAACTTACCTGATGGATCTTACTCAATCCATAGGTAGATATGGTGGACTCTCATGGCAAAACTGGGTTTAGGGATATTTGGAAGCACAAGTAGTATCTCTACTTGGTGCAAAGAAATTGGCTAGCAAGGGAGAGAAAGGCAAGCTCAACATGTTGGATGATCCATGACAATATAATTTATCTCATATGTAAGAAAACATAACCCGTTACGTTGTCTTCCTTGTCCAACGTCAACTCTTTAGCATATCATACTTTAATGAGTGCTCACAATTATAAAAGATGTCCAAGATAGTATATTTATATGTGAAAACCTCTCTTTCTTTATTAATTCCTATTAATTGCAACAATGACCAAAACTATGTTTGTCAACTCTCAACAACTTTTATTCATCATACTCTTTATATGTGAGCTCATTACTCTCCATAAGATCCATATGGTCTCTTTATTTCTTTTATTTCTTCTCTTTTATTGTATTCCCTCAAGATCATAGCAAAATAATCAAGCCCTTGACTCAACACTAATCTTTATTATATATAGCTCACAGACTCGATTACATAAGAAGATCATAAAGCAAAACTCACAACTAGATCATACTAAAACTTTATTCTACTAGATTAAGATATTATCAAAAGGATCGAACTAAGAAAAACGGTAAAGATAAAAGTGATGGTGATACGATACCGGGGCACTCCCCCAAGCTTGGCAATTGCCAAGGGGAGTGCCCATACCCGAGGCTCAGTTCTTCTTTGTTGGTGAAGAAGGTGTTGGTGATGATGGGTAGTCGCACATCGAGTGTAAAAGATCCTCCAACTTGCGGATAATGCCCTTGAGTGCGATGATATGCTCCTTCAACAAAATATTTTCACTTTGTGAGATACTTGTTTTGAATGTGAGCTAACTCAATCATCTTGAAAGCTTCAATCTCTATTGAGGTAAAGAGGTTGTGGTGAGGTTTAAGGATGTCTTCTTCTACTACTGCCGGAACTTGATCCCCCATGGCCTTCTTGATCCCATCATCCTTGTTGATCTCTCCGGGTTCTTCTCTCTTCAGCTCTATCTTCATTAGCCAAGCATCATTGCCCTCATTGTTGGAGGAGGAGGGAGACGACATGATGCTTGGCCTTGACAACCCTGGCAGGAAACAACTCGAAACAAGAACATGAGATTTTTGCGTGATACAGAGGTCAAAACCTTCGCGAGATTATATAATGAATTTTTACCGACTAAAAGAAGTATAGTGCAAGAAAACGGAGTCCGAAGAGTGCACGAGGTGCCCACGAGGCAGGGGCGCGCCCTCACCCTCGTGGAAGCCTCGTGTCCTTCCCGGACTACTTCTTATTTTCCTATTTTCTTAAATATTCCAAAATGGAGAAAATTGCCATTAGAACTGTTTTGGAGTCGGTTTACTTACTGTACCACATACCTATTCCTTTTCAGAGTCTGAAACGTTCCAGAAAGTGTCCCTTATGTATTCCTCCGGGGTTACGGTTTCAATAATATTAGTTTCAGCATTTACGGGATTACCCAAGATATAATGTTTGATTCTTTGACTGTTCACCACCTTCGGATTTGTGCCTTTGAAGTTGTTGATTTTTATGGCACCGAAAGGACAGACCTCCTCGATAACGTAAGGACCTTCCCATTTAGAGAGAAGTTTGCCTGCAAAAAATCTTAAACGAGAGTTGAATAGCAACACATAATCACCTACATTAAACTCACGCTTTCGTATCCTTTTGTCATGCCATCTTTTAACTTTTTCTTTAAACAGTTTGGCATTCTCATAGGCCTAGGTTCTCCATTCATCAAGTGAGCTAATGTCAAATAACATCTTCTCACTGTCAAGTTTGAAATCATAATTGAGCTCTTTGATGGCCTAATATGCCTTATGTTCTAATTCGAGAGGTAAGTGACATGCTTTTCCATAAACCATTTTATACGGAGACATACCCATAGGATTTTTATATGCATTTCTATAAGCCCATAATGCATCATAAAGTTTATTGGACCAATTCTTTCTAGATCTATTAACAGTCTTTTGCAAAATTAATTTAAGCTCTCTATTACTTAATTCTACTTGGCCACTAGACTGTGGATGATATGGGGATGCAATTTTATGATTAACATCATACTTATCAAGCATTTTACGAAAAGTGCCATGAATGAAATGTGAACCACCATCAGTCATTAAATATCTAGGGACTCCAAACCTTGGAAAAATAACTTCTTTAAGCATCTTAATAGAGGTGTTATGATCATCACTACTAGTTGGAATAGCCTCTACCCACTTAGTAACGTAATCAACAACAACTAAAATATGTGTATACCCATTAGAGGAAGGAAAAGGTCCCCTATAATCAAAGCCCCAAACATCAAATGGTTCAATAACAAGTGAATAATTCATAGGCATTTCTTGACGTCTACTAATATTACCAATTCTTTGACATTCATCACAAGACAAAACAAACTTACGGGCATTCCTTGAAGAGAGTAGGCCAATAAAAAATCAGATTGCAATACCTTACGTGCAGTTCTATCTCCAGTATGGTGTCCTCCATAAGCCTCAGAGTGACACTCGCGTAGGATCTATTCCTGTTCATGCTCAGGTATACAACGTCTAATAACACCATCTACTCCTTCTTTATAAAGGTGTGGGTCATCCCAGAAGTAATTTATTAAATCATAGAAGAACTTTTTCTTTTGCTGGTATGTGAAACTACGTGGTATAAATTTAGCAACAATGTAATAAGCATAATCAGCATACCATGGGGCAGTACGGCAAGCATTTGTGACAGCTAATTGTTCATCAAGAAAGCTATCATCAATAGGTAGTGGGTCATCAAGAACATTCTCTAACCTAGACAAGTTGTCTGCAACGAGATTCTCAGCTCCCTTTCTATCCATAATATGCAAATCAAATTATTGTAGCAGGAGAACCCATCTAATAAGTCTAGGTTTAGCATATTTCTTTTCCATAAGATATTTAATAGCAGCATGATCATTGTGAATAGTTACTTTAGAATCTACAATATAAGGTCTGAACTTATCACAAGCAAATACAACTGCTAAGAATTCCTTTTTAGTAGTAGCATAATTTCTCTGGGCATTGTCTAGAGTTTTACTAGCCTATTGAATAGCATTTAATTTTTTATCAACTCTTTGTCCTAGAACAGCACCTACAGCATAGTCACTAGCATCAGACATGATTTCAAAGGGTAAATTCCAATCAGGTGGCTGAACAATAGGTGCAAAAATCATGCCTTTTTGTAATAGGTTAGTCAGAGGCCGGGAAATTTTGGAGAAGTCCTTAATGAACCTCCTATAAAAACTGGCATGACCAAGGAAACTTCTTATACCTTTGATGTCCTTGGGACACATCATCTTTTCAATAGCATCAACTTCAGCTTTGTCAACTTCAATACCTCTTTTAGAAATTTTATGCCCCAAGACAATACCTTTGTTAACCATAAAGTGGCACTTATCCCAATTCAAGACAAGGTTAGTTTCTTCACATCTCTGCAAAACTCGATCAAGGTTTCTCAAGCAATCATCAAAAGAGGATCCATAAATAGAGAAATCATCGATGAAAACTTCACAAATCTTTTCACAGAAGTCAGAGAATATAGCCATCATGCATCTTTGAAAGGTAGCAGGTGCATTACATAAACCAAAAGGCATACATCTATAAGCAAAGGTACCGAAAGGGCAAGTAAAAGTAGTCTTTTCTTGATCATCAGCTTACACAGGTATTTGAGAGAAACCAGAGTAACCATCTAGAAAGCAAAAATGTGTATGTTTGGATAATCTTTCTAGCATTTGATCAATGAAAGGCAAAGGGTAATGATCTTTTTTAGTAGCTTTATTTAATTTGCGTAAATCAATCACCATCCTATAACCTGTGATAATTGTTTGCGGAATCAATTCATATTTATCATTAGGAACGACAGTAATACCTCCCTTCTTAGGGACACAATGGATAGGGCTTACCCATTGACTATCAGCAACGGGATAAATTATACCTGCTTCAAGGAGCTTTAATATTTCCTTTCTTACCACTTCTTTCATCTTAGGATTTAGCTGTCATTGGCAATCAATAACTAGTTTGGCGTCTTTCTCCAAATTTATTTTGTGTTGACATAGAGTGGGACTAATGCCCTTAAGATCATCAAGAGTATATCCAATAGTAGCACAGTGCTTCTTCAGAGTTTTCAATAATTGTCTTCTTCATGCTCTGAAAGGTTAGCACTAATAATAACATGATATATCTTCTTTTCATCAAGATAAGCATATTTAAGAGTATCAGGCAATGGTTTAAGCTCAAACGCGGGATCACCCTTGGGTGGAGGAGGATCCCCTAGGATTTCAACAGGCAAGTTGTGTTTCAGAATAGGTCTCTGTTTAAAGAATAATTCATCTATTTCCCTTCTTTCATTCATAAACATATCGTTTTCATGGTCTAGCAAATATTGTTCTAAAGGATCAGTAGGAGGCACGGCAATAGAAGAAAGACCAATAATTTCATCTTTACTAGGCAATTCTTTATCATGGGGTTGTTTATGAAATTTAGCAAAATTAAACTCATGAGACATATCCCCTAAACCAACAGAAACAATATCCTTATTGCAGTCTATCTTAGCATTAACAGTATTCAAGAATGGTCTACCAAATATAATGGGACAAAAGTCATCTTGTGGGGAACCGAGAACAAGAAAATCAGCACGGTATTTAACTTTCCCACATAAGACTTCAACATCCCTAACAATCCCAACTGGTGAAATAGTATCTCTATTGGCAAGCTTAATTGTAACATCAATCTCTTCTATCTCAGCAGGTGCAATATCATGCATAATTTCTTGGTATAAGGAATGAGGTATTGCACTTGCACTAGCACCCATATCACATAAGCCATGATAGCAATGATCTCCTATTTTGATAGAAATAATAGGCATGCCTACAACAGGTCTATGTTTATTTTTAGCATCAGGTCTAGCAATTCTAGCAGCTTCATTGCAGAAGTAAATAACATGCCCATCAATATTATCGGCCAAGAGATCTTTAACCATAGCAATACTAGGTTCAACTTTAATTTTCTCAGGGGGTTTGGGTGTCTTAATATTACTTTTGTTAACCACAGTTGAAGCTTTAGCATGATCCTTAATTCTAACAGGCAAAGGTGGTTTCTCACTATAAGCAGTAGGAACAACAGGATCATTATAAGTGATAGTATTTTCTTAAACTTTAATAGGTCCAACTACTTTTACTTCAATGGGAGGATTATATTTAAACCACTTCTCCTTAGGGAGATCAACATGAGTAGCAAAGGATTCACAGAAAGAAGCTACTATCTCACAGTCAAGTCCATATTTAGTGCTAAATTCACAGAAAGCATCGGTATCCATAAAAGCTTTAACACAATCAAACTTAGGTGTTATACCTGACACCTTACCTTTGTCGAGGTCCCAATCTTCAGAGTTGCGTTTAATTCTTTCCAATAAATCCCATTTGAATTCAATAGTCTTCATCATAAAAGATCCAGTACAAGAAGTATCGAGCATGGAGCGATTACTGAGAGAAAGCCGAGCATAAAATTTTGAATAATCATTTCTTTTGAGAGCACATGATTGGGGCATGAATATAATATTGACTTAAGCCTCCCCCAAGCTTGAGCGATGCTTTCTCCTTCGCAAGGCTATATATATATGTATATATATATACATATATAACGATCAAGATGAACAAGATGCATAGGATAAAACTTCTGATGAAATTCCAATTTCAATCGCTTGTAGTTCCATGATCCCATATCATCACATAGCCTATACCATGTCAATGCCTCTCCCTTCAAAGATAAAGGGGATACCTTCTTCTTGATAAATCATCGGGCATACCTGCTGCAACGCATGGCAACCTGGGCCTTAGTCTGTGGGCCAAAGGTCCGGCCCATCGACACAGATATATAGACGTTGCGTGTGTAGGTGTGGAGGTAAGAAAGAATTGTAGCAAATCCAGATCTCATTCCCTGGGCTTCTTCTTCCCCAAGTCTCTCTCTATCTGTATCTCTCTCTGTAATTCTCCTCGAAACCTTGAGATCTATGAACCATACCCTCGCCATGGCAGGGAATGCTATCTGAACCGTAGAATTTGGTATCTAGAGCTTTGTCAGATCCGCGTATTTTTTTCGGTGATCCAATCCGCTGATTGACCCCTAATTCCTGATGAAAGGTGTGATTTTCGTGGAAATTACGCGCAAAACACTTTGGTGTACCTGAGTTGGGTTGGGACGACCGGCGGTAACCACGGCGAAGAAATCCGACAAGCCAACGCTCTCTGCATGCATGGCGGCATCAGAGATGACGATCGCGGAGATGCAGCAGTTAATTCAGGCGACCATCGCACAGAGCAAGGCCGTCTCGGAGGCAGGGGCGCACAACGCCAAGGGGATCGAGGAACTGCGCACCGCCGTCGACAGCTATGCGTCGTCCTTGGCGAAGGCGTTTGATGCGCTCGCACAAACCACCACCGCGTCGCTCGACCATACGGATACAACGCTGGGTCGGCTCCTCATCGCCAACAATGGGCTGGATGCAGTGGTGGATGAGATGAAGCGCTCCCTCACTGGAGTCCTCAAGCGCATCTCGTCCCTTGAACAGGCGCAGCCAACACCATCTGCTCTGCCACCACCACAGCAGCGCGCAAGGGGGATTGAGGGTGGAAGTGCCACGTCATGAAGGGAATCTGGCAGGCGCAGATATGCGGGCACAGCGCAACATCCGATCGGTCCAAGGACAGGGTGAGCATTCCAGCAATCACTTGCAAACATATGAGGAATTCTCTGATGAACTTGATGAGCACGGAGTGTCGCCCAATTCAGCAGTACACTGTTCCCATTCAAGATTTAGTCCTCGTATTCCTCGGTCTAATTTTCCAAAATTTGATGGTGATAATCCCAAGTGGTGGAAACAACAATGCGAGAAATACTTCAGGATGTACTTTGTTTAGGCAAATCTGTGGGTTGATTTTGCGACTATGCATTTTCAAGGCAATGCGGCTCTCTGGTTGCAGACATATGAAGCTATGCACACAATCGATTCCTGGCCTCAGCTGTGTGTTGCAGTGTTTGCTAAGTTGAATCGAAAAAAGTATTCCAGACTAATGGATGTGTTCTTTGCCTTGCGATAGGAAGGTTCAGTGGACGATTATGCTCGTTGTTCTGAGGAGCATATGCATAAGATACTCCTGTACAACCCTTCCTATGATGAGACATTTTTTGTCAACAGGTTTATGGAAGGACTGAAACAAGAGATAAGGGCCGCTGTTAAATTGCAACACCTGGTAACGGTGGATGTGGCATTTGCTTGTGCACAAACACATGAGGCGTTGTTAACTGAAGAGGCCAGTCGGCCAGTAGTCAAACCAGATTTCAAGCAGAGGAACAAACAGTATGTGCACCAAGGATTACAGGGGTCAGCTCCTGGAGATCAAAAAATAACTGAAAAAGGGAAATTCTATGAGAAATTTGATAATCTCAGAGATCAGAGACGAGCCAGAGGGGAGTGCTTAAAATGTGGAGAGAAGTTTGGACCAGGTCACAAGTGTCTCCCATCCATTCAAATACATGTTATGGAGGAGTTGTTATCAGCACTGCAACTTCCAGAGCACATGGATGAGGCACAAGCAGGGGAAGACAATGATACTGCATCTGAAACAGAAGGGACTATAATGAAGTTATCGATACAAGCAGTAAGTGGAACTTCTTGCAAGGAGAGTATCAAGTTGCAGGGCATGACAGGGAAAACTCATCTACTCATTTTGATAGACTCTGGGAGCTCAAATAACTTCATCAGTGAGAGGTTAGTGGAGAAACTACAATGTCCTCTTGAGCAACTCAATCCAGCTTCAGTTCGAGTAGCAGGTGGTGGCTTGTTAACATGCACTAAACAAGTATTGGGACTCCAATGGTGGTGTCAGGGTACTAGCTTCACTACATCTCTGAAAGCATTACCACTGGAAAATTATGACATCATTCTGGGTATGAATTGGTTGGAGACCATGAGTCCCATGTGGGTTGATTGGCGCAAGAAAATCATGAAATTCAGTTACAAAGACATAGAAGTAACACTGACAGGAATTCTGGAAACTGCAACTAATTGCAAACAAATGTCAGCACAAGAACAAAAAGGTTTATTGCAGATGATGCTGTTGATCACATTATTCAGTTATATCACATATCTGATACTCCACTTCAGTCTGAAATTTTGCCTGAAGAAGTGCAGAAACTACTTGATGATCACAAAAATTTGTTCTCAGAACCGACATCTCTACCTCCACACAGAAGTTTTGATCACAAAATCCCTCTGTTGCTTGGGGCTGTGCCTATCAATGTCAAACCCTACAGATATAATCCAATTCAGAAAAATGAGATAGAGAAACAAATAGCTGCTATGTTACAACAAGGTATCATTCAACTCAGCTCCAGTGCATTTGCTTCTCCTGTTTTATTAGTCAGGAAAAAGGATGGTACTTGGCGTTTCTGTGTGGATTATCGTCACTTGAATGCAATCACTGTGAAACATAAATACCCCATGCCAGTTGTGGATGAGCTCTTGGATGAGTTAGCTGGAGCTATGTGGTTCACCAAGTTGGATTTGAGGGCAGGATACCACCAAATTCGACTGGTGGAAGGGGAGGAGCATAAAACTGCTTTTAAAGTGCAGAATGGGTTATATGAATTTAAAGTCATTCCTTTTGGAGTGACTGAAGGACCTGCTACTTTTCAGACTAGGATGAATACTGTGTTAGCTCCCTTACTCAGGAAATGTGTGCTCTGTTTTATGGATGGCATATTGGTGTTCAGTGCTACATTCAAGGAACACCTCAGGTATCTTAAGGAAGTATTTGACCTGTTAATTGCTAACCAACTCTATGTGAAGCTGAGTAAGTGTTCTTTTGCTCAGCAAAAACTAGAATACTTGGGTCATGTCATCAGCAAGGATGGAGTGAGTACAGACCCTGCCAAAGTACAAGCAGTAAAAGACTGGCCTGTTCCCACTACTGTCAAACAAGTGAGAGGATTTATGGGGCTCATAGGATATTATAGAAAGTTCATAAAGAACTATGGCATCATCAGTACAAGCTTAACTGATTTACTTAAGAAAAACACTTTGTTTGTGTGGACACCTACTAATCAAGAAGCCTTTCAGTGTTAGCATTGCCAGATTTCAATAAACCTTTCACAATAGAGACAAATGCTAGTAATGTGGGGATTAGAGCAGTCCTGATGCAGCAAGGGCATCCTATTGCATACCTCACCAAAGCTCTAGGTCCTAAAGCACAGGGCCTGTCCACCTATGAGAAGGAGTGTTTGGCCATTTTGCTAGCAGTGAAAAAATGGAAATCTTATTTGCAACATGATCACTTCACTATCAGCACCGATCACCGCAGTCTGATACATTTTCAGTATCAAAAAATTTCCAACCAGATTCAACAGAAAGCTCTGTTAAAACTTATGGGCCTAAAATACAGTGTGGTGTACAAGAAAGGGTTAGAAAATGGAGCTGTTGCTGCTCTCTCCAGAGTGGAAACACAACCGACAATATTCTCTTTGTCTTACTGCACACCTCAGTGGTTGGAAGTGGTAGATGAGGGTTATCTGACAGATCCTCAAGCAAAAAATTGCCCACTGAATTAAGTGTAACTGACACTAATAACAAGGGTTTTTCCTTGCAACAAGGAATTATCAGGCACAAGGGGAGAGTTTGGTTGGGCGCCAAGAAAGAAGCACAACAAGCGATTTTGCTCTCATTGCACTCGAGTGGAATTGGTGGGCATTCTGGGGTGCAAGCCACATATCAAAGAGTGAAAGCACTTTTCTCCTGGCCTGCTCTCAAACAGTGTGTGGAACAGTTTGTCAAATCATGTTCTATTTGTCAGCAAGCTAAATCAGAACACATAAAGAAACCAGGGTTACTTAGCCCTCTTCCTATACCTAAAGAATCTTGGAATATGGTTAGTATGGATTTCGTCAGTGGTCTTCCCAAAAGCAAGAACTATGATACAATCTTGGTTGTCATCGACAAGTTCAGCAAATATGGTCATTTCATATCACTCTGCCATCCCTTTTCTGCCCTATCTGTTGCACAAGCCTATTTGGACAATGTATATAAGCTGCATGGACTACCTAAAGTTCTCATAACTGACAGAGATCCCTTGTTCACAAGCAATGTGTGGCAAGAACTATGCAAACTTACTAACACTAAGATGAACATGAGTACTGCCAACCACCCTGAGACTGATGGTCAAACAGAGAAACTAAATCAGTGTGTGGAGACCTTTTTAAGGTGCATGGTGCATTCTGCACCCAAGAAATGGGTACAGTGGATTTCAAAAGCTGAATATTGGTACAATACAAATTTTCATTCTGCTCATGGACATACACCATTCAAAGTTCTCTATGGGTATGAACCAAGACATATGGGCATCGAAAATCTGCAGTCAGATACACCCACAGATCTGACCTGCTGGTTATCAGAGAGAAATGCCATGACTGCACTTATACGTGATCAACTTCAATGTGCTCAGCAACGCATGAAGACTCAGGAAGACAAACATCGCTCCGAGCGGGTTTTCCAACCAGGCGATTGGGCATATTTGAAACTGCAGCTGTATATGCAACAATCGGTGGCTCATCGCACTAACCACAAACTGGGTTTCAAATATTTTGGTCCCTTTCAGGTCTTGGAGCAAATTGGGGACGTTGCTTATCGCCTTCAGTTACCAGAACACAACAAGATCCACCCGGTGGTACACATCTCTTTGCTCAAGTCGGCCGCACCACCAAGTGAAGGTAGCACTACTGAAGAGCTTCATTATGCACAGCAACTGACCGCATCATCCAAGTCATCGCAAGTTCTGGCATCGCGGTGGGTACGTGTCGGAGGACGCACACGCAAGCAATACAAGATCGCATGGTCAGGGCTACCGCTGTCCATGGCAACCTGGGAGTGGTCCAGTGCACTAACAAAGCTTCCTACAACTTGAGGACAAGGTGTTGCTTAAGGAGGGGGGAGTGCAACGCTTGGCAACCTGGGCCTCAGTCCATGGGCCAAAGGTTCGGCCCATCGACACAGATATATAGACGTTGCGTGTGTAGGTGTGGAGGTACGAAAGAATTGTAGCAAATCCAGATCTCATTCCCTGGGCTTCTTCTTCCCCAAGTCTCTCTCTATCTGTATCTCTCTTTGTAATTCTCCTCGAAACCTTGAGATCTATGAACCATACCCTCGCCATGGCAGGGAATGCTATCTGAACCGTAGAACCTGCAAGCTTAAATAATCCACAAACTTCATCCACATAGATTAAGTGTAAATCGGGATGCAATGTTCCATCTCCTGCAAAAGGATTAGCTAGCAGTTTCTCTATCATACCCGAAGGAATTTCAAAGTAAACATTTTCAGTAGGTTCAGTAGGTTGAGGAGCAACTCTTTGCTCTACTGGTCAGGGTGAAGATACCCCGAACAAGCCCCTCAAAGGATTATGTTCCATAGTAACAAGTGAAATAAATTTGAGCACACTATATAAATTTTTCCTTACCAAATTCCACCTACCAAAGGCGCTTCACTCCCCAACAATGACGCCATAAAAGAGTCTTGATGACCCACAAGTGTAGGGGATCTATCTAGCCTTTTTGATAAGTAAGAGTGAAAGAACATGTGGTGCCCCCATGTTTCGTTTTGGTAATTGATGACTATCTCTATGGACTAATGGTTGCATTGAGTTATATTTCAAGGATTTGTCCATAGGCATTTCTTGAAGCCCATGTGTTGGTTTCAAGGAGTTTAACCAAGGTGATATTAAGGAATTATCCAAAGTTTGGTCATGTGAGTGTTGGGCTTCTTGCAAGTATGTCTTGAAGAAGAAGATTGTGTGATCATTCATGCTTATCTTCAAGGCATCATCCAAATGAAGAGAATTGGAAAGGTTCAAGGTTGATCAAGACTAAGTCAAGAGTGAATCAAGTTGATCAACTCACAAAGCGCAGAAGATGTACCGAGAGGGATCAAGTGATCCCATGGTATGGTAAGCATTGTCAATTACGCTTTGTGTACTAACCCATGGTCTTCGTGAGAGTTCTTTGTGGGGTTAGGTTGCCGTGTGCAAGTTCAAGTGATGCATCACAAATAGATCAAGTGCTTGAAGCTTGCCGTCCATTGTGGTGACAATGGACTTGTGAAGATGTGCGGAAGAGTGGCTCACCCATAGTGGAGTATGGGGGAGCAATCTACTAGTCTTCACCAAGCCAACGCAATCAAGAAAGGTGGTCCAACTTGAGGAAGTCAAGATTGTCTACATCTAGCTCAAGTGGACTTTGTGCAAGGCAAAGGTTTGCCCTTGATAGGTTTTCTATTTTACCGGTCTCATGGTGGTAATTGGGAGACCGGGTTATAGGATCGATCGCCATACTATCAAGGGGGGCTCTTGATGAGTAGCTTGATCGTATCATCTGCAGAGAGCTCAAACCATTGCATCCTTGCATCATCTTTCTTGGTTCTTGTTTGGTTCTCTTTGTGACTCTTAGAGCTTATGGTCATCTTGATGACAAGCTCGAGTTCATCGAAAACGGAGTTCACTCGCATCTTCTATGATATTTTCGACGTTGGAGGTTATGCCGGTTCTTCTCTGTTGGAGGTTTCACTCCTCTATTTGTTAGACATACCTCCCCTGCCTCTTCTTTCTATATCCGCTGTTTTGATGCTACTCGTCGTCTTGTTTCCAACAAGCTTGAGCTTGCTCGATTCAGAGCTCATTTGCAGAAGTTATGGCAGTTCTGGTTTTCCTTGGAGTATACTTGTTTTCTTGGAAGTGCCATATGTTTGGTGCCAGCGGTAGTACCTATGGGCCAGAGCGGCAGTACCGCGTATCGCCACAAGCGGTAGTACCGCTGTCTCACAACGGTAGTACCGCCCATGGCCATAAGCGGTAGTACGGCTCTGGTTCCGCGCTGATACCGCCTCGACTCGAGACGTGGTTTTCTCGTGTCGGGTTCAGCGGCAGTAGTAGCGGCAGTAGGAGCGGTAGTGCCGCTCATGTGCGGTAGTACCGCGGCTACCACTGCCCCTAGTGCCACTCAATGGCCCTCCTCTCTGTGCACGGTCCCAATTGTAGTACCGCTGGACCAAGCGGCAGTACCGCCGCTGCCAACGGTAGTACCGCTGGCCCCAGCGGTAGTGCCACTCATATGGCTCTGCCTCGCCCTCTGTTTTGCTCCGCTCTCTGTGTTCTACTGCCTGGGCGGTAGTACCGCTCCCCTGAGCGGTAGTACCACTCGTGCGCGGACTGAGCACATAATAGTTGGATTCGGGAGCTCCTATAAAAAGGGGGTCTTTTCCCCTTTGAGCCTTATCCTTTGAGCTCGTGTTCTTCCCCCATTGTTGACCTTCTTTGAGCTTGCTAACTCTCAATCCCTCCATGGATTCTTGCTAGATTTTGAGGGAAAATAGAGAGGAGATCTAGATCACATTTCCACCAATCACTTTCTCCTCTATGTGAGGGGAACCCCTTGGATCTAGATCTTGGAGTTCTTGGTGTTCTCCTTCTTGTTCTTCCTCTCATTTTCCTCCCTAGCATTAGTTGCTTCGGTGGGATTTGATAGAGAAGGAGTTGGGCACTCTGTGTGCCCTTGCCATTGCATTTGGTGCATCAGGTTGAGTTCTCCAGGGTGATACGTGGAAGTTACAAGTTGAGAAACTTATTACTCTCGGGTGCTTGGTACCCTTGAGCTTGTTCCTCTTGGGTGCTTGGGCGCCCTAGACGGTTGGTGGTGTTCGGAGCTCAATCATTGTGGTGTAAAGCTCCGGGCAAGCGTCGGGGTCTCCAATTAGGTTGTGGAGATCGCCCCGAGCAATTTGACGGGTACCGGTGACCGCCCCCAAGGGTTGCCAAAGTGTACGGGTTCGGTGACCGCCCCCAAGGGTTGCCATTTGTACGGGTTCGATGACCGCCCTCAAGGGTCCCTTAGTGGAATCACGGCATCTTGCATTTTGTGAGGGCGTGAGGAGATTATGGTGGCCCTAGTGGCTTCTTGGGGAGCATTGTGCCTCCACACTGCTCCAAATGGAGATTAGCATCCGCAAGGGTGTGAACTTCGGGATACATCATCGTCTACGCGTGCCTCGGTTATCTCTTACCCGAGCCCTTTACTTATGCACTTTAATTTGTGATAGCCATATTGTTTCTTGTCATATATCTTGCTATCACTTTGTTGTTTATCTTGCTTAGCATAAGTTGTTGGTGCACATAGGTGAGCCTAGTTGTTGTAGGTTTTGTGCTTGACAAATTAACCGCTAGGTTTATTCCGCATTTGTTCAAGCCTAAACCGTAATTATTTTAAAGCGCCTATTCACCCCCCTCTAGGCGTCATCCTTGTTCTTTCAAAGAGTGTCAACCCCAATGAGGAGCAGAAGGAAATGATAAGCAGTTTTCAGTAAGCTATTCTCTGCAAGCACTGAAATTATCGGTAACAGATAGTTTTGTGATAAGGTAATTTGTAACGAGTAGCAAGTAATAAAAGTAAATAAGGTGCAGCAAGATGGCCCAATCCTTTTTGTAGCAAAGGACAAGCCTGGACAAACTCTTATATGAAGGAAAGCGCTCCCGAGGACACATGGGAATTATCGTCAAGCTAGTTTTCATCACGTTCATATGATTCACGTTCGGTACATTGATAATTTGATATGTGGGTGGACCGGTGCTTGGGTACTGCCCTTACTTGGACAAGCATCCCACTTATGATTAACCCCTATTGCAAGCATCCACAACTACAACAAAAGTATTAAGGTAAACCTAACCATAGCATGAAACATATGGATCCAAATCAGCCCCTTACGAAGCAACACATAAACTAGGGTTTAAGCTTCTGTCACTCTAGCAACCCATCATCTACTTATTACTTCCCAATGCCTCCCTCTAGGCCCAAACAATGGTGAAGTGTCATGTAGTCGACGTTCACATGACACCACTAGAGGGATGACAACATACATCTCATCAAAATATCGAACGAATACCAAATTCAGATGACTACTTATAGCAAGACTTCTCCCATGTCCTCAGGAACAAACGTAACTACTCACAAAGAATATTCATGTTCATAATCAGAGGGGCATTAATATGCATAATGGATCTAAACATATGATCTTCCACCAAGTAAACCAACTAGCATCAACTACAAGGAGTAATCAACACTACTAGCAACCCATAGGTACCAATCTGAAGTTCGGATACAACGATTGGATACAACAGATGAACTAGGGTTTGAGATGAGATGGTGCTGGTGAAGATGTTGATGGAGATTGACCCCCTCCCGATGAGAGGATCATTGGTGATGACGATGGTGATGATTTCCCCCTCCCGGAGGGAAGTTTTCCCGGTAGAACAGCTCTGCCGGAACCCTAGATTGGTTCCGCCAAGGTTCCGCCTCGTGGCGGCGGAGTTTCTTCCAAAAAGCTTGCTTATGATTTTTTTCCTTGACAAAAGACTCCATATAGACAAAGATGGGCATCAGAGGGCCACCAGGGGGCCCACGATGCAGGGGGGGTGCGCCCAGGGGGGTAGGGCACGCTCCCACCCTCGTGGATGGTGGGTGCCCCCCCTCTGGTACTTTCTTCGCTCAGTATTTTTTATATATTCTGAAAATAACTCCCATGGAGTTTCAAGACTTTTGGAGATGTGTAGAATAGGTCTCTAATATTTTCTCCTTTTCTAGCCTAGAATTCCAGCTGCCGGCATTCCCCCTCTTCATGTAAACCTTGTAAAATAAGAGAAAATAGGCATAAGTATTGTGACATAATGTGTAATAACAACCCATAATGCAATAAATATCGATATAAAAGCATGATGCAAAATGGACGTATCAATTAGCAGCCGAGTGGTCAATTCAACCACACCTGGAGATTAATCATCTGCGGCAACATGATCAATAGCAAAGTAATATGATTGTTTTGATAATAGTGACAGTAGCAATAGTAACGGTAACAGTGATAGAAGTAATTTTGTAGCAAGTGTAACAGTGATGATAGCAGTAGTAACTTAGCAAGACCAATATAAGATAAATTCGTAGGCATTGGATCAGTGACTTGTTGGATGATATTCATCATGAGACAGTTATAACCTAGGGCGATACGACACTAGCCCCAGTTCATCAATATAATATAGGCATGTATTCCGTAAATAGTCATACGTGCTTATGGAAAGAACTTGCATGATATATTTTGTCCTACCCTCCCGTGGCAGCGGGGTCCATATTGGAAATTAAGGGATATTAAGGCCTCCTTTTAATAGAGAACTGGAACAAAGCATTAACACACAGTGAATACATGAACTCCTCAAACTACGGTCATCACCGGGAGTGGTCCCGGCTATTGTCACTCCGGGGTTGCCGGATCATAACACGTAGTAGGTGACTATAACTTGCAAGATCGGATCTAGAACATGGATATAATGGTGATAACATAAAAAGTTCAGATCTGAAATCATGGCACCCGGGCCCAAAGTGACAAGCATTAAGCATGGCAAAGTCATAGCAACATCAATCTAAGAACATAGTGGATGCTAGGCATCAAGCCCTAACAAAACTGACTCGATTACATGATGAATCACATCCAACTCCTCATCGACCAGCGAGCCTATGAAGGAATTACTCACTCCCGGTGGGGAGCATCATGGAAATGGCGATGTAGAAGGGTTGGTGATGACGAAGAACCCCCTCTCCGGAGCCCCAAATGGACTCCAGATCTGGCCTCCCGATGAGGAACAAGAGGTGAAGGCGGCTCCGTCTCGTGGATCGCGATAATTCTTTCTCCCTGTTTTTTTCTGGAAAAATGGGTATTTATGGAGTTGGAATCAACGTCTGCGGGGCCACCAAGTGGGGACAACCCACCTGGGCGCGCATGGTGAGGGGGCGCGCCCTGGTGGGTTGTGCCCACCCAGGTGCCCCCTTTGTTAGGTCTTGGCTCCATAAATTATCTTTTATTATATAAAAATTCCTCGCAAAGTTTTGTTCCATTCTGAGATCTTTTATTTCTGCATAAAAACAACACCATGGTAGTTCTGCTGAAAACAACGTCAGTCCGGGTTTAGTTTCATTCAAATCATGCAAATTAGAGTCCAAAACAAGAGGAAAAGCGTTAGGAAAAGTAGATACGTTGGAGACGTATCAATGATCAGCATGGTACCCTTGCGGCCACTCACTCCAAGTGTCCCGACCTGCCTCCGCCTACGGTGCTACTGGCACTGGGAGGCTCTTGGGGCTAGTAGGCCTCTTCCAGAAGATCTTGACAGCGTGCAACCGCGTGCATGACAACTCTGCGGAACCGCTCCATTTCCATGTCTCTGGTCTGGTAGCAAATTCCGTCCATCACCTGCATCCTCAATATATCACGTTGGCGATGCTCTACTTCGTCGGGGACGCCAACTCCGCCAAGGATGCGCTCAAGCCTGGCCACCATATCATTGGGATCATGGTTGACATAGCCGCCGCGGGCAATGATGAAGCCACGGGCTGCCTGTGTCTTGACTGAATTGCAGAGGTCCTTTGCCCGTTCCTTGCGGGGCATCAGGCTCTGGATGAGCACTAGTGACGGCGGCTCTTCGGGTGGGTCGTCGATCATGCCTCCGATCAGCTCTGGATCTTTTGCATGGTGGATGGCAAACTGCTCATCACACCTCCTTTGCAATATGTCTATTGTGCTCCTAAGGACTGTCACGTTGATACCGCTGCCGATGGGCCATGGTGCATGCACCGGCCGATGAAGCTCTTGCTCCCTGACCTGCTCCGGCTCGTTCTCCTCACCAAAGATGTAACGCGGGTAGGCGTCGATGTCGAAGCTTTGGTCGTTGCCTGGCATGCTTGGAATAACTAATGGTAGGTGGGCGAGGACTAGATCTGTGCAGAGTGTGGTGGCAGTGCGTTGCCTCCTGGGTTATCTGTAGCAAGCCGTTAGCTAGTGGCGGGAAACCAGTGAGGGAAGAGGCATGGATTTTACAATTCACCCATGTGAAGCGCGGGAATCATTCGCTGGAGCACGGGAAGACTAAGTGGAGCACACACATAACCCGAATACCGTATCCGGTGCCACGTGTTATTTATCACACAAGTGTTAACATAAGGAAATATATGTGTAACTTACTAATCATCGCACACGAGTACTCGCAGACGCATCATGTGCGATACTCCTAGCCACCGCAAGCAACTAGTTTGCATTTTTCAAAGTTTTTTATACACACAGAATCGCACACGAACTAATTGTATTAACCGTCCGTGTTGTAATTTCTCATCGCAAACAGTTCATCTGAGTCGGCTGTTTGCCACGTATCACACACATCTTGTTAAGTTGAACCATTTCTGTTGTGTTCGCTAATCAAAAACAGTTCGTCGGAGTGAACCGTATGCCCTATATCACACACATCTTGATCTGGCTAACCGTTTCTGTTGCACTACCTAATAGCAAATAGTTCATCGGAGCAAACTGTATGCCGTATATCGCACACACAATGATATGGCTGCCCTTTCTGTTGTTCTGGCTTATCGCAAAGAGTTCGAACGGGTTTGTCGGCATCCTGGGAATGGGGGCCCCAGACTTTCCTGCCTGCGGGCCGCGGCGTGGCCAAGCAGCAGGCCGTATGGCCTATCTTCGCCAACAAGGCACCCAAGACCCTCGCGAGGGGCCAAGCCTCACGAGGCGGACGATGCAAGACCTCCTCTATAGTGGCCTAGCTAGGCAGGCTCACGAGGAGCGGAGATATCAAGGCAGGGCGAACCTCACGAGACTCTTGTGACGTGAGCCATGACGCACAACACCAGGTGGGCGCCAGCGCATGCAGCGTCCTTGTTTCCCCTTTGGTGCAAAGGAGGCAAGTGCAACCATGAAGTACCGAGGCCTCAGGCAAAGGTTGCCATTTCGGTGCAACAAGACCAAGACCAGGCACACGGCAAGGCAAAGGTCATCGTGGAGCCCAAGACGGCGTCACCCCAGAGCCTTTCACAGGCACAGACTACCTTTTGTCAGGATAGCTTGTACTAGCTGTCCCCCTTCAAATTAGCCCGCCATTATTGGCTGCCTTCCCGCTCAATATTTGGGAAGAGGACCAGGGGCTCTATAAAGAGGACTAGCCACCACCATAGTAGGCGCATCTGATCTGAGCTGGAGCTCATCTCATCTTATCTTGAGGAAATCTACACACCACAAGTTTATACGCACAAGAACACCTCAACCTCAGGAGGCTGTTCTTCCCCTTGTATTTTTCATCATCAGCCCAAGAGGCAATCCACCAACACCACACTGGAGTAGGGTATTACACCACAACAGTGGCCCGAACCAGTATAAACCCCGTGTCTTTCTGTGTTGTGAGTTCGTCAAGTTCGTCCGCAAGATCTTAGCGAGCTAGAGCGTGGATCGGTAGGAGGGAAAGACTTCGCGCGCACCCCAATGTTCGAACCTTAAGAGTTTGCTGGAACCCCACATCCGACATTTGGCGCGCCAGGTAGGGGTGCAACGTAGCTTCCTTTCCGTCAGTCCGTCGCTTCGTCGCTCCGTCGTCCCCATGTCGGACGCTCACCGTGCTCGAGCTGAGCGTTGGGCTGCCCTCGCCGCCCGCATCGCTCAGACGGCTCCCGTCGGCAGGCCACCTCGTTGTTCTCCGTCCCCCGCCACCAACGCTGCCACCGGCCCGGTGGGGAACGAGCAGTAGGCGTCCTCGCAGCATCCTTCGGTTAGGCAGGACGGCCGCACCACTACTCCGTCACTGACCCATGCCGGTTCTTCTTCTCACACGTGTCGTGCTCCCATGGCGGCACGGGCCACGCTCCTCGCGGCGAACGAACTCCTGCGCTACTGCCCCATCGCCGACCTCTACGAGGAGTGGCTCAACGGCGTCGCCGAGCTCATTTGTGCCGCAGGGGGCTCTCCGACGCTGTCCCACTCTCTGCCTCCCCCTCAACCAGCCGCAGGCGACGGGGATCATGGCGTGCCTCCACCGCCTCGACCCCAAGATAGTGCCTTAGCACCAAGGCGCGCGCCTCCGCGGCATGATCCACCGCGCCCGGCGCCCGCGCGTGAAGAAAGAAGCTGCCAAGAAATCCCACGGCCACAAGAAGCTGCACCGGCACTCCCCGCGCCACCTCATCAGGACCGCATGCCGCCTGCAGTGCCGTAACGCGGACCTCACCAAGACCAAGCTCCGCCTCAGAAGCGGGCCCCGGCGACCACGGCTGGCTGCTGTGCCTTCACCCCCAAACTGCGTAGCGTCACCTAGCCAGGCAAGTTCAAGCCAGATCTACCTCCTCGATACAACGGCACCGCCGACCCCGCGGAGTTCCTCCAGCTCTATGAGCTGAGCATCAAAGCGGCCAACGGCGACGAAAAAGTCATGGCGAACTGGTTTCCCATGGCTCTCAAGGATGGGGCCTGCTCCTGGCTCCTGAACCTGTAGCACGACTCGATCTCCTCCTGGGACGAGATGCGTGACCGCTTCGTCGCCAACTTCTAGGGCACTCGCGACCGCCCACCGGCCGCGGGCGATCTATGTCGCATCAAGCAACAGCCAGGAGAGACCCTCCAGAAGTACATTCAGCGCTTCAACAACACACGGCTCAAGATCCCCAAGGTCACGGACGAGGCCATCATCTCCACGTTTTCCGACGGCGTCCGAGACGTCAAGATGAAGGAAGAGCTGGCTATCCACGAGGAGCTTTGCACATCTCAGGAGATGTTCAACCTGGCGACCAAGTGCGCAAGAGCTGAGGGGGACGCCTCTCTCTCATTGAGCTGCCAGCTGCAGGAGTGGAGGAGAAGAAGGCCAAGGCCAAGGACGTGAAGCGCAAAGAGGCAGTAGTGCTCGCAGTGGAGCCCGACACCAAGCGAGGCAAAGACCAGCCCGAGACATCCAAGAACGGTCATCCGCTCTGCGCCTTCCACAACCTGAACACCCACAACACCAGCGACTGCCAAGAGCTCAGAGCCATACGGGAAGGACTCTTCGGTCGACGCCTCGAGTGCAACGATCGGGGCTACGGCCGCGGAGGAGGATGCGGAGGCGGATGCTGGGACGACCGTGGAGGAGTGGCGCGACTGGCCTCGTAAGGACCGCTGGCAGGACCAACCTCGCGAGGGCGCCTGGAGGGACTCGCCTCGTGAGGATCGCCCCCAGGGAAACGCCGGTCTTCCCCCGTTGTCGCCATCGAGAAGGAACGACGACCACCACCAGGACGAGGGGGCTGGGGACTTCCAGGAGCCGCGTGCGATCGCTTGCATATGGGACGGTGCTCAGGCCCCAGCCTCTCAGCGCATCTTCAAACAGTTCTCTCGCGAGGTGAACGCGGCGCTCCCCAAGCTCGAGGCCACGCGCCCGCTCAGGTGGTCCCAATGCGCCATCACCTTCGACTCGGCCGACCAGCTCAAGTGCGCAGCCACCGCTGGCGCACTCCCTATGTTGTGCTCCCTAGTCATCAGCAATGTGCAAGTCACCAAGGCTCTCATCGACGGTGGCGTAGGGCTCAATGTCCTGTCCATCGACACGTTCGACAACCTCCAAGTGCCCTACGAGCCGCTCCAGCCAACCAAGCCTTTCTTAGGAGTGACCGACGGTTCCAGCACACCGATAGGGCAAGTCCGCCTGCCTGTCACCTTCAGGGAGCGCAGGAACTACCGCACCGAGCTCATCGACTTTGACGTCGCGCACATACGCCTGTCGTACAATGCCATCCTCGGGTATCCAGCCCTGGCCAAGTGCATGGCAGTCACTCACCATGGCTACAACGTCCTCAAGATGCCAGGAAGCGGGGGAATCATCACGGTCCCATGTGAAGAAAGGGATGCGGTGTGCTCCCTTGAGCGCGCCTTCCAAGCTGCAGCAATCGACAACCCTGACAGCAGAAGTGAAGGCCCTCCGGAGACCATCCCCAAGAAGAAGCAGCCACGCCAAGCAGGACCCCAAGAAGATGGCGTCACGTCAGGAGCCTCATCAAGATCAGTGCCCGCTCCAGGGGCGCCTCCCTCCACCGCGTAGGAAAGCGCGCCCGGCGCTCTCCTCGGGAAGGGCTTAGGGGCTCTCTTCTGGAGAGCCTCAGACCTTGCCAACCTCATGAGGGAGGCGCTTGGGCACCACATGGAAGCGTGCTTCACGACATGCTTTCCTCAGGAGAGCACAGGGCAAGGAGTGCCCACCACCCAGGAGTTCATCACCAAGACCACCCAGGAACTGCAAGAAGAAAGAGCGATGCGCGGCCACAACCGCTTACAAGGCGCAGCCCCCCATCCAGGCGAGGATGCCGGGCTGCGTATCAGCGTCCATGTCCTAGGGCTCAACAGGGCCGCATCTCAGGAACGCTTCTCGCCATCACGTGTGGGCCGCTGTGAGGGTCCACCACAAAGCTACATTCGCATGCCCTTCGGCTTGCTGAGCGTGGCGTCGGCCTATCAGCGCAACGTGTAGCGAGTCCTGGCGGCTGAGGAGGCCAGGTTCCACGTCGTTCTGGAGGAGATGGGGACGGTCTTCAAGAAACCTCCTGAGCCCCCAGAGCCTCCCGAGGCTCAGGGTCCCGGTGGCTCATGAGGAGCCATTCCTTCAACGCGTGGCTTCAGCTGCACCAACTCTACTTCATCTACAGAACCAGGTGACATCTTCCAAGTTCATTTAAGCTGGGAGCACTCCTCGGGCTGCATTATTCCCAAGCCACACGGGTCCGTCCCTGTGGCATGTATCCCTTTTGCTTAAGTCTTTAGCTTACCTTGCTAGGGGCGCCCCTCAGGCTGCATCATCCCCACGCCGCTCGGGCCAGACCCAGTGGCATGTATCTTCCTGCATTTATCCAAGTCAATCTGCTCTTCATGCTTAACCTGCCAATTGCTATCACCTGCTCGATCATCGCCTCCTCGGGGCCTCTACACAGGCACGGCGCTAGTGCATGGGTCCGTCCCTGCCACGACCGACAAATCTCAGTGGTCGAGCTCTGGCTCGCGACACGCGCTGTGCACGTCACCTCACCAGGCCCTCAGTGCGTTCACTTCATCTGGACCAACCAGCGGCAGGCAGGCGGCAGTAACGGCAAACCGTGTTTCTTCTTGTGCCTGTCCACAGGGACCCCGTAGGAAGGATAGCAGGCGGCACCGCGAGTCTCCTTTTCTCTTGTGCAATTCGCTTGCGCGTTAAAAGGGGGGCTCCTGAGCATCGCGACTCAGGAGCTCTTACTGGCTCTGCAGCCCTCACCCCCTGGCCTTGACCACGGCATCGCGACCTGGCATACCAGTGGCGGCTGAGCTCGCTCAAGGGCTGGGACCTGAGGACGTAGAGCACTAAGAAGAGCTCGGGAGAAGGAAAACTCGTACGGACCGGCCTAGCTATGTCGCGTAAGTTGGCGTGCAGCCCTAGCACAACATCAGGAATCACCGCGAAGTCAGCAAGATAAGTCTCGCCCTTGAATCGGCTAAATATTTGGTCCTAGTAGTCGCTCACACCATGCCGCAACCCCGTTGCGGCCAAGTCATCTTCCTTTCTTTCCTTACCATGGTTGCTTGGGCGCTCAGGGGGACCTCCTGAGCATCGCGCCTCAGGGGCTCTTACTGGACCTCGGGTCGCGCACCTCCTGGCCTTGACCACGACATCGCGACCTGGCATACCAGCGATGGCTGTAGCCCCCTTGGGACCGGGACCCGTCAGCATAGAGCAACAAGCTATCGCGAGGAAAGAAAGGGGGACCAAGCCTTAACGGGACATGCGTTCATCAAATCTTCATAACAAGGAAGATAAGTACAAAGGCATTGCAGATACTTACATGCCCCACGAGGTGATTCATGATTCTTCGCAGGAAACAAAAGCTGATGCTAAGGGAGATCCTATCTACATCCTTCTGTGGCGGACGCCATCATCAACAGTGGGCCGCGGGGGACCGACGCCAACCCCATCCAGATCAGCGGCGGCAGCGGCCGGACGCGGCAGCACCGCTCCGAGCGCGGCGAGAGCTCGGGAGCACGTAGCTGTCGTCGCTCGTCTCCGGAGTCTCGTAGAGCTCAGGAGAGCTGCTGGACTCCCAAGGGTTGCTGCTGCTGGAGTGGTCGCGAGCGGAGCGCGCATCAGCCTCGCGCTCTTCTCCTGAGCAGCACTCCAGGCGACGGCCCTCGGTGTCGAAGACCTTGAAGAATAGCGTGGAGGCGCCGTCGTACTCGAAGTGGATCGCGAAGGCGCCCCTCGCATGACAGACCTGTGCGATCTCCCCCAGCCGCGGGTCATGAAGTTCTTGCCGGTGGGGACCGCTTCGATCTCCGCTCCGGTCGCTGGAGCGCTGCAGTCGGCGTGCTGCAGCCAGAGCTCGAGAGGCCCCCTCGGCGGCATCACGTCGGAGAAGAACCGCGGGAAGCGGATCTAGGAGCTTGGTGGCATTGGCGCCCATAGCACCAACTCGCGCGAGGACTCCACGCGCGTGGACGGCACGCGTCGCCGTGGCGTGGCGACCCCGGATGCGGCGTGAGCGGTGCTGCTTGTCACTTCGTCCTCCCGAGCACTCGGCTCGGGCGTACAGGGGTAGCGGGTACCCTGGAGGAGGCCGCTCGCACAAAGGCCTCGTCACCACTTGCATCGCCGCTTCGTCATGGCGATGGATCGACCTCTTCTTCGGCGGAAGTGGCTCCGGGACATCCCGGGGGGCTTTCCCCTTCTCTTCGACGGAGAACCTTCTGATAGGCTCCATTGGAGCAAGCAGCAGAGCAAGGAGGAAGAAGCAAGCAAGCGAGGAAGAGATGGGCAACGGGGGCTCCGCCCCCCTCTCCATTTATAGCGGAAGAAGGCCAACCGACACCTCCCATGATCGCAGGTAATGATGGTTTCCCTTGCATGTCGTAGGGACTTGTCAAGTCGTGCAGTTGCCGAGGTAGCGTGAGGAAGCGGAGACTGTTGGGTAACGTAGTAATTTCAAAAAAATTCCTACGCACACGCAAGATCATGGTGATGCATAGCAACGAGAGGGGAGAGTGTAGTCTACGTACCCTCATAGACCGACAGCGGAAGCGTTATGACAACGCGGTTGATGTAGTCGTATGCCTTCGCGACCCGACCGATCAAGCACCGAAACTATGGCACCTCCGAGTTCTAGCACACGTTCAGCTCGATGACGATCCCCGGACTCCGATCCAGCAAAATGTCGGGGAAGAGTTCCGTCAGCACGACGGTGTGCTGACGATCTTGATGTTCTACCGTCGCAGGGCTTCGCCTAAGCACCGCTTTAATATTATCGAGGAGTATGGTGGAGGGGGGCACCGCACACGGCTAAGAGAACGATCACGAAGATCAACTTGTGTGTCTAGAGGTGCCCCCTACCCCGTATATAAAGGAGCAAGGGGAAGGAGGCCGGCCCTAGGAGGGGCGCGCCAGGGAGTAGGATTCCTACTCCTAGTTGGAGTAGGTTTCCTCCTTTCCTAGTCCAACTAGGAGAAGGGGGAAAAGGGGGGAAGAGGGGAAGGAAGGGAGAGAGGGGCCGCGCCCCAAACCCCTTGTCCAATTCGGACTGGGCTTGGGAGGGGCGCACGGCACCTCCTGGTCCTTCCCACTAAGGCCCATTAAGGCCCATTGCTTCTTCCTCGTATTCCCGTAACTCCCTGGTACCTCCGAAAATACCCGAATCACTCGGAACCTTTCCGATGTCCGAATATAGTCGTCCAATATATCGATCTTTACGTCTCGACCATTTCGAGACTCCTCGTCATGTCCCCGATCTCATCCGGGACTCCGAACTCCTTCTAAACATCAAAACTCATAAACTCATAATATAACTGTCATCGAAACCTTAAGCGTGTGGACCCTACGGGTTCGAGAACAATGTAGACATGACCGAGACACGTCTCCGGTCAATAACCAATAGCGGAACTTGGATTCTCATATTGGCTCCCACATATTCTACGAAGATCTTTATCGGTCAGACCGCATAACAACATATGTTGTTCCCTTTGTCATCGGTATGTTACTTGCCCGAGATTCGATCGTCGGTACCTCAATACCTAGTTCAATCTCGTTACCGACAAGTCTCTTTACTCGTTTCGTAATACATCATCTCGCAACTAACTCATTAGTTGCAATGCTTGCAAGGCTTATGTGATGTGCATTACCGAGAGGGCCCAGAGATACCTCTCCGACAATCGGAGTGACAAATCCTAATCTCGAAATACGCCAACCCAACATGTACCTTTGGAGACACCTGTAGAGCTCCTTTATAATCACCCAGTTACGTTGTGACGTTTGGTAGCACATAAAGTGTTCCTCCGGCAAACGGGAGTTGCATAATCTCATAGTCATAGGAACATGTATAAGTTATCAAGAAAGCAATAGCAACATACTAAATGATCGGGTGCTAAGCTAATGGAATGGGTCATGTCAATCACATCATTCTCCTAATGATGTGATCCCGTTAATCAAATGACAACACATGTCTATGGTTAGGAAACATAACCATCTTCGATTAACGAGCTAGTCAAGTAGAGGCATACTAGTGACACTTTGTTTGTCTATGTATTCACACATGTATTATGTTTCCGGTTAATACAATTGTAGCATGAATAATAAACATTTATCATGAAATAAGGAAATAAATAATAATTTTATTATTGCCTCTAGGGCATATTTCCTTCAGTCTCCCACTTGCACTAGAGTCAATAATCTAGATCACATCGCCACGTGATTTAACATCAATAGTTCACATCACCATGTGATTAACACCCATAGTTCACATCGTCATGTGACCAACACTCAAAGGGTTTGCTAGAGTAAGTAATCTAGTTCACATCTATATGTGATTAACACCCGAAGAGTACTAAGGTGTGATCATGTTTTGCTTGTGAGATAAGCTTAGTCAACGAGTCTGCCAAAATTCAGATCTGTATGTATTTTGCAAATTCTATGTCTACAATGCTCTGCACGGAGCTACTCTAGCTAATTTCTCCCACTTTCAATATGTATCTAGATCGAGACTTAGAGTCATCCAGATCTGTGTCAAAACTTGCATCGACGTAATCCTTTTACGACGAACCTTTTGTCACCTCCATAATCGAGAAACATATCCTTATTCCACTAAGGATAATTTTGACCGATGTCCAGTGATCTACTCGTAGATCACTATTGTACTCCCTTGCCGAAATCAGTGTAGGGTATATGATAGATCTGGTGCATAGCATGGCATACTTTATAGAACCTATGGCTGAGGCATAGGGAATGACTTTCATTCTCTTTCTATCTTCTGCCGTGGTCGGGCTTTGAGTCTTACTCAATTTCACACCTTGGAACACAGCCAAGAACTCTTTCTTTGACTGTTCCATTTTTGAACTACTTCAAAATATTGTCAAGGTATGTACTCATTGAAAAAACTTATCAAGCGTCTTGATCTATCTCTATAGATCTTGATGCTTAATATGTAAGCAGCTTCACCGAGGTCTTTCTTCGAAAAACTCCTTTCAAATACTCCTTTATGCTTTGCAGAATAATTCTACATTATTTCCGATCAACAATATGTCATTCACATATACTTATCAGAAATGTTGTAGTGCTCCCACTCACTTTCTTGTAAATACAGGCTTCACCGCAAGTCTGTAGAAAACTATATGCTTTGATCAACTCATCAAAGCGTATATTCCAACTCCGAGATGCTTGTACTAGTCCATAGATGGATCGCTGGAGCTTGCACATTTTTGTTAACACCTTTAGGATTGACAAAACCTTCTGGTTGCATCATATACAACTCTTCTTTAAGAAATCCATTAAGGATTGCAGTTTTGTTATCCATTTGCCAGATTTCATAAAATGCGGCAATCGCTAACATGATTCGGACAGACTTTAAGCATCGATACGAGTGAGAAAATCTCATCGTAGTCAACACCTTGAACTTTGTCAAAAACCTTTTTCGATAAGTCTAGCTTTGTAGATAGTAACACTAATATCAGCGTCCGTCTTCCTCTTGAAGATCCATTTAATCTCAATGGCTTGCCGATCAACGGGCAAGTCAACCAAAGTCCATACTTTGTTCTCATACATCGATCCCATCTCAGATTTCATGGCCTCAAGCCATTTTTGCGGAATGTGGGCTCATTATCACTTCCTCATAGTTCATAGGTTCGTCATGGTCAAGTAACATGACCTCCAGAACAGGATTACCGTACCACTCTGGTGCGGATCTCACTCTGGTTTACCTACGAGGTTCGGTAGTAACTTGATCTGAAGTTACATAATCATTATCATTAGCTTCCTCACTAATTAGTGTAGTAGTCACAGGAACAAATTTCTGTGATGAACTACTTTTCAATAAGGGAGCAGGTACAGTTACCTAATCAAGTTCTACTTTCCTCCCTGTCGGTGTCAAAACCGTCGGATCTCGGGTAGGGGGTCCCGAACTGTGCGTCTAGGCCGGATGGTAACAGGAGGCAAGGGACACGAAGTTTTACCCAGGTTCGGGCCCTCTCGATGGAGGTAAAACCCTACATCCTGCTTGATTAATATTGATGATATGGGTAGTACAAGAGTAGATCTACCACGAGATCGGAGAGGCTAAACCCTAGAAGCTAGCCTATGGTATGATTGTTGTTGTCTATGTTGTCCTATGGACTAAAACCCTCCGGTTTATATTGACACCAGAGAGGGTTAGGGTTACACAAAGTCGATTACAATGGTAGGAGATCTGTATATCCGTATCGCCAAGCTTGCCTTCCACGCCAAGGAAAGTCCTATCCGGACACAGGACGAAGTCTTCAATCTTGTATCTTCATAGTCCAGGAGTCCGGCTGAAGGTATAGTCCGACCATCTGGACACCCCATAATCCAGGACTCCCTCAGTAGCCCCTGAACCAGGCTTCAATGACGACGAGTCCGGCGGCAGTTTGTCTTCGGCATTGCAAGGCGGGTTCCTCCTCCAAGCACTTCATAGAAGATTTTGAACACAAAGATAGTGTCCGGCTCTGCAAAATAAGTTTCCACATATTGCCATAGAGAGAACAATAGTTACACAGATCTAATCTGCTGACGTATTCCGTAGTGCGACACACCACGGCCAAGCCTTTATCCGAGTCGTTTCATTATCCCACCTCAGCGCGTTATGTGAGGCGGTTTCCTTGGCACGTCTTGTCAAAGCAGAGATCGTGTCCCCTTATTCCGGGATTCTCATCAATACGGGCGTGGGTAACCCAACCGCGCCATTGATTACGACGCTTGGAGATAGGCGAGTTTTACCAGGCTGGTGGGGACGTGTAGTTGCGTCCACCCATATAAGGGATAAGGATTCACGTTTCCACCTACGCCTTCTTCCTCCTTTGCCTATCCATTCTTGCGCACTCGAGCTCCAGCGCCCCAGTCCGCACTCACACCTCAACCTTCTCCAGCCATGTCCGGAGCAGGAGGCAAGTGGATGGTCTCCTCCGTTCCGGAGGGACATATCAAAAAGCTGAGGAAGGCCGGATACCTGTCTAACGACATCGCGTACCGGCTTCCTGAAAAGGGGCAGCTCATCCCCATCCCTAGGCCCCATGAGAGGGTGGTGTTCCTCCCCCATTTCCTCCGCAGATTGGGCTTCCCTCTTCACCCATTTGTCCGGGGGCTCATGTTCTACTACGGCCTGGATTTCCATGATCTGGCCCCGAACTTCGTCCTCAACATCTCGGCGATTATCGTCGTGTGCGAGGCCTTCCTCCGCATCCGCCCCCATTTCGGCCCATGGCTCAAGACTTTCAATGTCAAGCCGAAGGTGGTGCGCGGCAACCAGGCGGAGTGCGGAGGCACCATGGTTGGCAAGATGGCCAACGTCTTATGGCTCGAGGGCTCCTTTGTGGAGACCCTGAAGGGGTGGCAATCGGGGTGGTTTTACATCACCGAGCCGCGCGACCCCGAATGGGTCACCCCCCCGAGTTTTGATCCGAACCCCCTACGCGGCTCACCTCCTGGAAGGAGATGGGCCTATCGGGGGGTAAGAAAGGAGAGCTGACCGGACTCCAAACGTGCATCCAAACCCTGGTGGACAAGAAGCTCAAACTTGTCAACGTAATCCAGGTTATGCTCATCCGCCTGATCCTCCCGTGTCAACAACGGGCTTTCACCCTGTGGGAGTTCGACCCGGCGCGGCACCAAACTCTGAGCAGGCTCTTCGACACGACGTACGAAGATGCCTGGAAGGTGCTTTTCAAGGGCGCCGAGGCCCCCGCATCCGCTACTGAGGATCGCGGATTCAGTATGCAGCGTCACGCTCATGCGGTAAGTTGTTTTTTTTCTTTTACAGGGTATCAGTTTTTCATGGTTTGACTCCATGTGGGATCTAAGCTCCCTTACCTTTGACAGGATTGGCAGGTGACGTCCGGATAGATCAACTGTCCGGCTCCTTTGCCCGAAGGCCCAGCGGACGCTCGCTTGGCGAAGCTGCTGGTTCCGGCACCCTATGTGGTGCCGGAGAAGAAGGCCACGAAAAAGGCCACGGGGACTCGAAAGAGTGCCCGGCGCCAGGAGGTGTCAGATCCATCATCCGGCGGTTCTGAGGCGCATTCCTCTCGTGAAGACGAGGAGGAAGAAAAAGAGACCTCTCCCCCTCCAGCGGGAGGAGAGAAGAAAAGGAAGGCCGCCCTCTCTGGGGAGGCCGGAGGGTCCAAGAAGGGGAAAACCCTTCCTCCGGACTACTCCACTAATGCCGACGACGGCGAAGAGGAGTGGCAGCCCAGGGCCAAGCCCCTGGCAAAATCGTAAGTATCTGGATACCGGAGTAATTCATAGTATTCGTTTATTGCACAGCTTTCCCTTACGCCGAATACGTTTATGCAGCCCGCCCAAAGACCGGCTTGACGCGTCGTCGAGCGGCTCACTGGATTCGTCGGATGTGAACTCGCTTCCGACGGCTTCCTCCCCCCGCCCTATGGACGACACCGAAGTGTTGTCCCGACAGGTCCCAAGCCGGGAGGAGGTGGTCCTGGAGGCGCCGCAATGCGACCTCCCGGACTCCAGGAGTAAAGGGGATGAAACCTCCCAGGGCTCCAAGTCCGGCTCCAGGCCGGACGCCGCTCCGGAACCTTCAAAGGTTCCAGAGTCCGGTGGGGGACCTCCTTCCAAGAGGAGCAAGTCCACCGTGCCGGTGACCCCCGTCCAACCGGGGGCGCCGGACAATCTGTTGGAGGTGCTCGAAGGCACCTCCATCGACGAGGGGCACCGCACTATTATGAGTGCGGTGGTCCAGAAGGTTCAGTCCACCAAGAGCGGACTGACTGAAGCTTGTACTAGCCTTTTAACAGACTTTGAGGTAAGTAAAGAATGTGTGAATAATATTACCGCATAGACAGTAGCCCCTGATGCTCTGTTGGGCGTTCGGGAAGAAAAGCCGAATAGAGGATCAAAGAACTCGCATGAGTCTAACAAAAGGAGTCAATATGCGTATGCATGCTTCTCTGCTGGCGTCCGCCGCACTGACTGCGGAAGTGGACACGCTGAAGCAGAGCCTCAAGAAGTCCGAGCAAGAGCTCGGGCGTGCCAAGAAGCAGCTCGAGGAGAAGGAAGGTAAGAAATACCTTGTTTGAATATGTATAAAAAGGTGCAATTGCAAAAAATGACAGGACTATCGTGGCTATTGTAGGGGCCACGTCTGAGGTGGCGACCCTGAAGCAGGCGCTGGCCGAGGCTGAGAAGAGGGTGGCCGCGGAGCGCACCGAGCGGGAGAAGTATGAGGCCGAGGTTGGCAAAGTGCGGCAAGAGCTCCAGGTTCTCATGGAGAAACATGAGAGTTTGGAGCTTGACTCAAAGACGTGAGCGTCCGAGCTCGCGGCGGCTATTGAAAATGCCAAGTCTGCCAAGACCGAATCCCAGAAGACCCTCCAGGGGTTGGATGAGGTGAAGAAGATAGCAGCGGGTAAGGCATTCTTTATGCAAAGCAAACATATAGACGTGAGTTACTTGTTACTTACCCGAATCCGTAGCTCTCCAGGAGCGTTCACAGATCTTCCTCGGAGTGTATCCGATGCCGCCACATTCTATCGAGCCGAGGAGGGCAGCTCGACCGAGAAGGTGTTCTAGTCTCAGTATGCTGAGGCCGGACACCCCGTACCCCTGAGCGACCAGCTGAAGCAGCTGGTCGAGCTCCACAAGGCGGCCGAACAGGCCATGAAGGGCCTCTTGGTCCGGCTGTGGCCTGGAGAGGCTTCGCCTGGGAGCTATTTCGGCCTGGTGCGGCGGCTGGTGGAGGCATGTCCAAGGCTCGAAGTCATCAAGCGCTCCATCTGCATTGAAGGTGCCCGTAGGGCCCTTGCCCGTGCTAAGGTGCACCGGGGCAAGCTAGATGCCGAGAAGCTTCTGAAGGACGGGCCACCGCCGGGGAAAGAGCATCGCAAGCCCGAGATTTACTATAAGGATGTTCTGAAGGGTGCCTGCCTTGTGGTGGATGAATGTTCTAGGGATGTAATTTTTGAGTGAAACTTGCTCGTTTTGTCCTGTGCGCTGGAAACTTGTTCATATGCGCTAAGCAATGCTGTTTGTAATTTAAAATATTACCTTCTGTGCGGCTGTTTATCAATTCTGAGAGATGGCAAGTTGTCGGCTTCTGCCCCCGTGCCGCTAGTGCTGGGGTGTTCGGGGATAAACCTGAGCGCTCTTTTCCCCATGTTTGGGTCCTTTGAGGGAGGCGCTCAGCCCAACGAACGAGGCAATCAGACTATAATGCGTGAACACTCTCACTTAGCCATAGAATTCTATAATTTTAAATTTTGGCGAAGCCCTTGGTATTCGGAAGACCGAGTTCGGGGTGCTATCCACGCCTTGGCCGGACAGAGCCGGCTCCTCGCCCTAAGCGGCATAAGTCTTTAGGGACTCGAAAGACCTCTTGAACAGCGACCAGCTCTCGCCTCATCATGACAGTCAGTTTTAGCTTTCTCCACTGAGGTGCACGGCCCAGCTCAACTGGGGCACAATCGCAGTGGTTCTCCTAGTGCTACCTTAGCCGATATAGCAGAACGTAAGGCACCAAAACATAGGAGCCGAGCAAACCCAACTATTGACCCAAGACATGATTCGGAGCCGATGCATATAATGCTATAAGTTCGGGGTGCTGCACTTGTTAAAGTGTTCGGACTTCTCACACCATATTGAGGGGTACTAAAGCCCCTGGCGTATTTTGGCCGTACCAACGTGTACGTGTGCAACATGTCGTTAAGGAACATATATATATATATATTAAAAAAAGGTAATGCAAAAATAGGCAAAAGCTATGCATTGTTTATTAAAAAGTGGCTACGTTCAAAGCAGAACGATACAGATAATGCGATAAGTAGAAGGCTGGACTATTTAACATGTCTGTTCCAGGGGCAAGCTGCGGAAGAGTATGTGGAACAGGTGTACTGCTCGTGATAGAGACCACCTGGGAGTTCCGTGATGCGGCATGGCTTGTCTGCTTCCCTGGTTCTTGCATCGTTTGTGCGGCAATTGAACTGCCGAACAGGCCTTCCGAAGGATGGAGTCCTGAAAGTAAGAGAAAATGAAAAAATCGGCAACCCCTGGTACGGTTTAAGCCGCGTTTCGGGCGTGCCGTAATGGTGCCCCTCCCCCTGTACCCATGGTATCTCTAGAGTGTAGTTATGTATGCGAAGTACTGGCATTGCCTTTTTGCGGGGGTTGGGGCCGCATTGCTACGCCTGCTCGGATCATGCTAGGCGGTCTTGTTGTAGGTTACTCCGGGCGCGCTTGACGGTGTCCGGTCGTTTAATGGCCGGACTGGAGAACTGCCTGGAGAGGCTGCTTTGTACTTCCGCTGCAAGGGCCGCCGTGTGCTCCTCCGTTTGGAGGGAGTGTTCGGTGTTTCCATTGATCGTAATTACTCCTCGAGGGCCTGGCATCTTGAGCTTAAGGTATGCATAGTGCGGTACCGCATTGAACTTGGCGAATGCGGTTCGCCCGAGCAGTGCGTGATAACCACTGCGGAACGGGACTATGTCGACGATTAACTCCTCGCTTCGGAAATTATCCGGAGATCCAAAGACCACTTCAAGTGTGACTAAGCCTGTGCAGTTGGCCTCTACACCTGGTATTACGCCTTTAAAGGTCGTTTTGGTGGGCTTAATCCTCGAGGGATCTATGCCCATTTTACGCACTGTATCCTGGTAAAGCAGGTCCAGGCTGCTGCCGCCGTCCATAAGGACTCTACTGAGATGAAATCCGTCAATAATTGGGTCTAGAACCAATGCAGCAAATCCACCATGACGGATGCTAGTGGGATGGTCCCTTCGATTAAAGGTGATCGGGCAGGAGGACCATGGGTTGAACTTTGGGGCGACTGGCTCTACCGCGTATACGTCCCTTAGCGCGCGCTTTAGTTCCCTTTTGGGGACGTGGGTTGCGTATATCATGTTCACCGTCCGCACTTGTGGGGGAAAACCCTTCTGTCCACTGTTGTTCGGCGGCCGGGGCTCCTCGTCGTCCTCGCTATGCGGCCCCTTGTCTTCGTTTTCGGCATTTAACTTGCCTGCCTGCTTGAACAGCCAACAATCCCTGTTGGTGTGATTGGCCGGTTTTTCGGGGGTGCCATGTATCTGGCACAAGCGGTCGAGTATTCGGTCCAAACTGGACGGCCCCCTAGGATTCCTTTTGAATGGCTTTTTCCGTTGACCGGATTTAGAGCCTCTGAATCCGGCATTAACTACCGTATCCTCAGTATTGTCGCCGTTAATGTGGCACTTCTGCTTGTTGCGACGCGACCTGCCACTGCTGTCCCTGGTGTCTGAATTACCAGGGTTCTTGGTCATGTTGTTGCTACGAGCGAGCCAGCTGTCTTCTCCTGCGCAAAAGCGGGTCATGAGTGTCGTGAGTGCTGCCATAGATTTCGGCTTTTCCTGTCCAAGGTGCCGGGCCAGCCACTCGTCACGGATATTGTGCTTGAAGGCTGCTAGGGCCTCCGTGTCCGGACGGTCGACTATTTGATTTTTCTTTGTTAGGAACCGTGTCCAGAATTACCTGGCCGATTCCTCTGGCTGCTGAATTACGTGACTTAGGTCATCGGCGTCTGGGGGTCGCACATAAGTGCCCTGGAAATTGTCGAGGAATGCGGCTTCCAGGTCCTCCCAACAACTGATTGATCCTGTTGGCAAGCTGTTAAGCCAATGCCGAGCTGGTCCTTTAAGCTTGAGTGGGAGGTATTTGATGGCGTGGAAATCATCACCGCGGGCCATGTGGATATGAAGGAGATAATCCTCGATCCATACCGCAGGATCTGTTGTGCCATCATATGATTCGATGTTTATGGGTTTGAAACCCTCAGGGATTTTATGATCCATTATTTCGTCTATGAGGCATAGTGGGTGTGCGGCGCCTTTGTACTGGGCTATATCACGACGTAGCTCCAATGAGCTTTGTCTACTGTGTTCGGCCTGCCGAATTTGTAGCCGGCGTGACGGTTATTGTCTCGAACCGTGGGGCACCCACGCAATCCGTAGATCGATCTTGTTTGCCTTGCCTTGTCCTCCAACATATCTCGTAAGTCCGGCGCATATTCCCGTGCCTTGGTACGGGGTGCGGCTTGAGTGGAGGGCCGAGAGGCCTCTCTGTCATGGCCACATCAAGTGCTTCCTCCTCTAATCGGGGTAGCAACCTGCGTTTTGGGTAGCTCTTGGAGGGGCGTTCGAGTTTATGCTCTTCGGCCGCAAGGACTTCAGTCCATCTGTGGACTAGCAAATCTTGGTCCGCTCTAAGCTGTTGCTGCTTTTCTTAAGGCTTCTTGCCGTGGCCATAAGCCTGTGTTGAAAACGCTCTTGCTCGACGGGATCCTCTGGCACGACGAATTCGTCATCGTCGAGGCTTGCCTCGTCTTCGGAGGGAGGCATATAATTATCGTCCTCGACCTCTATGTCAGCCACTTTCTCATGAGGGATGGTTTCTCCATCCTCCTGTGCTAAATCTCGCTGGAGGGGGTTTTCTTTGGCGCTTTTCATAGTATTATTATCTCCCGTGCTGGAATTGCCGCATTTGTTTTGGTGGGATTTTGAGCGGCGTCGCTGACGCCGGCGCTTAGGCTGTTTCTTGGAGGGGTCATCCTCTGCTGTTCCGTCGCCATCTCCTTCTTTTGGGGTGTCCACCATGTATATGTCATATGACGAGGTGGCTTTCCAGGGCCTAGTAGGCGCTGTTTCTTCATCATATCCTTCATCGGCGTCCATACCGTCGATGTCTTCGGAGTCGAAGTCGAGCATGTCGGTTAAATCATCGACAGTGGCTACAAAGTGGGTGGTGGGTGGGCTTTGAATTTCTTCATCGTCCAAATCCCAACCTTGCTGACCGTAGTCCAGCCAGGACTCTCCTGATAAAGAGAGAGACTTCAGTGTCTTCAGAATATCGCTGAAAGGCGAGTGCTGAAAGATGTCCGCGGCAGTAAACTCCATGATCGGCGCCCAATCGGATTCGATCGGCAGGGGCGCAGAGGGTTCGGAGTCCGGAGAGGAGTCCAGCTCCTTGGAGTCACGAGTCTTGCGGAGTGCGGGGCTGGTGTTCGGCTCAACCACCGTTGGGATCGCAGCCCCCGAGGCGGCGTCCAACCACCCATCCTCGATCGACGCAGTTGGCTCCGAATTAAGGGTCGAAGCCGATGCGGGTGCGGCCTCTAGGGCACTGTTCGGTGGTAGAGCTAGATCATGCTCGTCGGGACAGTGCGGCGCGCTCGGCAGTGGCTCGAATCCGTCAAAGATCAAGTCCCCGCGGATGTCAGCCATGTAGTTTAAACTTCTAAATCTGACCTGACAGCCAGGGGCGTAGCTTTTGATCTGATCCATATGGCCAAGTGAATTGGCCCGCAGTGCGAAGCCGCCGAAGACGAAGATCTATCCGGGGAGTAAGGTCTCACCCTGGACTGCATCGCCATTAACGATCGTAGGCGCCATCGAGCCTGACGGCGAAGACACAGAGGAACTCTCAATGAAAGCACAAATGTCGGTGTCAAAACCGCCGGATCTCGGGTAGGGGGTCCCGAACTGTGCGTCTAGGCCGGATGGTAACATGAGGCAAGGGACACGAAGTTTTACCCAGGTTCGGGCCCTCTCGATGGAGGTAAAACCCTACGTCCTTCTTGATTAATATTGATGATATGGGTAGTACAAGAGTAGATCTACCACGAGATCGGAGAGGCTAAACCCTAGAAGCTAGCCTATGGTATGATTGTTGTTGTCTATGTTGTCCTATGGACTAAAACCCTCTGGTTTATATTGACACCGGAGAGGGTTAGGGTTACACAAAGTCGGTACAATGGTAGGAGATCTGTATATCCATATCGCCAAGCTTGCCTTCCACGCCAAGGAAAGTCCTATCCGGACACGGGACGAAGTCTTCAATCTTGTATCTTCATAGTCCAGGAGTCCGGCTGAAGGTATAGTCCGGCCATCCGGACACCCCCTAATCCAGGACTCCCTCACTCCCACTCACTTCTTTCGAGAGAAATTCCTTCTCTAGAAAGTTTCCGAATTTAGCAACAAAAGTCTTGCCTTCGGATCTGTGATAGAAGGTGTATCCAATAGTTTCCTTTGGATATCCTATGAAGACGCACTTCTCCGATTTAGGTTTGAGCTTATCAAGTTGAAACTTTTTCCCATAAGCATTGCAACCTCAAACTTTAAGAAACGACAGCTTAGGTTTCTTGCTAAACCATAGGTCATACGGTGTCATCTCAACGGATTTAGATAGTGCCCTATTTAACGTGAATGTAACTGTCTCTAATGCATAACCCCAAAATGATAGTGGTAGATCGGTAAGAGACATCATAGATCGCACCATATCTAATAAAGTACGGTTATGACGTTCGGACACACCATTATGCTGTGGTGTTCCAGGTGGCGTGATTAGTGAAACTATTTCACATTGTTTTTAACTGAAGGCCAAACTCGTAACTCAAATATTTTACTTCTGCGATCATATCGTAGAAACTTTTATTTTTGTTACGATGATTCTCCACTTCACTCTGAAATTCTTTGAACTTTTCAAATGTTTCAGACTTGTGTTTCATCAAGTAGATATACTCATATCTGCTCAAATCATCTGTGAAGATCAGAAAATAATGATACCTACCTCGAGCCTCAATATTCATCGGACCACATACATCAGTATGTATGATTTCCAACAAATCTATTGCTCGCTCCATTGTTCCGAAGAACGGAGTCTTAGTCATTTTGCCCATGAGGCATGGTTCGCAAGCATCAACTGATTCATAATCAAGTGATTCCAAAATCCCATCAGCATGGAGTTTCTTCATGCACTTTACACCAATATGACCTAGACGGCAGTGCCACAAATAAGTTGCACTATCATTATTAACTTTGCATCTTTTGGTTTCAATATTATAATTATGTGTATCACTACGATCGAGATACAATGAACTATTTTCATTGGGTGTGTAACCATATAAGGTTTTATTCATGTAAACAGAACAACAATTTATTCTCTTACTTAAATGAATAACCGTATTACAATAAACATGATCAAATCATATTCATGCTCAACGCAAACACCAAATAACACTTATTTAGGTTCAACACTAATCCCGAAAGTATAGGGAGTGTGCGATGATGATCATATCAATCTTGGAACCACTTCCAACACACATCGTCACTTCACCCTTAACTAGTCTCTGTTTATTCTGCAACTCCCGTTTCGAGTTACTAATCTTTGCAACTGAACTAGTATCAAATACTGAGGGGTTGCTATAAACACTAGTAAAGCACACATCAATAACAAGTATATCAAATATACCTTTGTTCACTTTGCCATCCTTCTTATCCGCCAAATACTTGGGGCAGTTCCGCTTCCAGTGATCAGTCCCTTTGCAGTAGAAGCACTCAGTCTCAGGCTTAGGACCAGACTTGGGCTTCTTCACTTGAGCAGCAACTTGCTTGCCATTCTTCTTGAAGTTCCCCTTCTTCCCTTTGCCATTTTCTTGAAACTAGTGGTCTCGTCAACCATCAACACTTGATGTTTTTCTTGATTTCTACCTTCGTCGATTTTAGCATCACGAAGAGCTTGGGAATTGTATCCGTTATCCCTTGCATATTATAGTTCATCACGAAGTTCCACTAACTTGGTGATGGTGACTAGAGAATTCTGTCAATCACTATCTTATCTGGAAGATTAACTCCCACTTGATTCAAGCGATTGTAGTACTCAGACAATCTGAGCACATGCTCACTGCTTGAGAGATTATCCTCCATCTTTTAGCTATAGAACTTTGTTGGAGACTTCATATCTCTCAACTCGGGTATTTGCTTGAAATATTAACTTCAACTCCTGGAAAATCTCATATGGTCCATGACGTTCAAAACGTCTTTGAAGTCCCGATTCTAAGCCGTTAAGCATGGTGCACTAAACTATCAAGTAGTCATCATATTGAGCTAGCCAAACGTTCATAACGTCTGTATTTGCTCCTGCATTAGGTCTGTCACCTAGCGGTGCATCAAGGACATAATTCTTCTATGCAGCAATGAGGATAAACCTCAGATCACGGATCCAATCCGCATCTTTGCTACTAACATCTTTCACCTTAGTTTTCTCTAGGAACATATATAAAACATAGGGAAGCAACAACGCGAGCTATTGATGTACAACATAGATATGCTAATACTACCAGGACTAAGTTCATAATAAATTAAAGTTCAATTAATCATATTACTTAAGAACTCCCACTTAGATAGACATCCCTCTAATCCTCTAAGTGATCACGTGATCCAAATCAACTAAACCATGTTCGATCATCACGTGAGATGGAGTAGTTTCAATGGTGAACATCACTATGTTGATCATATCTACTATATGATTCACGCTCGACCTTTCGGTCTCCGTGTTCCGAGGCCATATCTGTATATGCTTGGCTCATCAAGTATAACCTAAGTATTCCGCGTGTGCAACTGTTTTGCACCCGTTGTATTTGAACGTAGAGCCTATCACACCCGATCATCATGTGGTGTCTCAGCACGAAGAACTTTCGCAATGGTGCATACTCAGGGAGAACACTTCTTGATAATTAGTGAGAGATCATCTTAAAATGCTACTGTCAAACAAAGCAAAAATAAGATGTATAAAAGATAAACATCATATGCAATCAAAATATGTGACATGATATGGCCATCATCATCTTGCGCCTTTGATCTCTATCTCCAAAGTACTATCATGATCTATATCGTCACCGGCATGACACCATGATCTCCATCATCTTGATCTATATCAATGTGTCATCACATGGTCGTCTCGCCAACAATTGCTCTTGCAACTATTGCTATCGCATAGCGATAAAGTAAAGCAATTATTGGGCACTTGCATCTTATGCAATAGAGAGACAACCATAAGCATTTTGCCAGTTGTCGATAACTTCAACAAAACATGATCATCTCATACAACAACTTATATCTCATCACGTATTGACCATATCACATCACAACATGCCCTGCAAAAACAAGTTAGACGTCCTCTACTTTGTTGTTGCAAGTTTTACGTGGCTGCTACGGGCTTAGCAAGAACCGTTCTTACCTACGCATCAAAACCACAACGATAGTTTATCAAGTTGGTGCTGTTTTAACCTTCGCAAGGATCGGGCGTAGCCACACTTGGTTCAACTAAAGTTGGAGAAACTGACACCTGCCAGCCACCTGTGTGCAAAGCACGTCCGTAGAACCAGTCTCGCGTAAGCGTACGCTTAATGTTGGTCCGGGCCGCTTCATCCAACAATACCACCGAACCAAAGTATGACATGCTGGTAAGCAGTATGACTTATATCGCCCACAACTCACTTGTGTTCTACTCGTGCACAAAATCAACGCATAAAACCTAGGCTCTGATACCACTGTTGGGTAACATAGTAATTTCAAAAAATTTCCTACACACACGCAAGAACATGGTGATGCATAGCAACGAGAGGGGAGAGTGTAGTCTACGTACCCTTGTAGACTGACAGCGGAAGCGTTATGACAACGCGGTTGATGTAGTCGTACGTCTTCGTGACCCGACCGATCAAGCACGGAAACTACGGCACCTCCGAGTTCTAGCACACATTCAGCTCGATGACGATCCCCGGACTCCGATCCAGCAAAGTGTCAGGGAAGAGTTCCGTCAGCACGACGGTGTGCTGACGATCTTGATGTTCTACCGTCGCAGGGCTTCGCCTAAGCACCGCTACAATATTATCGAGGAGTATGGTGGAGGGGGGCACCGCACACGGCTAAGAGAACAATCACGAAGATCAACTTGTGTCTCTAGAGGTGCCCCCTGCCCTCTATATAAAGGAGCAAGGGGAAGGAGGCCGGCCCTAGGAGGGGCGCACCAGGGAGTAGGATTCCTACTCCTAGTTGGAGTAGGTTTCCTCCTTTCCTAGACCAACTAGGAGAAGGGGGGAAAGGGGGGGAAGAGGGGAAGGAAGGGAGAGAGGGGCCGCGCCCCAAACCCCTTATCCAATTCGGACTGGGCTTGGGAGGGGCGCGCGCCACCTCCTGGTCCTTCCCACTAAGGCCCATTAAGGCCCATTGCTTCTTCCTCGTATTCCCGTAACTCCCTGGTACCTCCGAAAATACCCGAATCACTCGGAACCTTTCCGATGTCCGAATATAGTCGTCCAATATATTGATCTTTACGTCTTGACCATTTTGAGACTCCTCTTCATGTCCCCGATCTCATCTAGGACACCGAACTCCTTCGGTACATCAAAACTCATAATATAACTGTCATTGATACATTAAGCGTGCGGACCCTACGGGTTCGAGAACAATGTAGACATGACTGAGACACGTCTCCGGTCAATAACCAATAGCAGAACCTGGATGCTCATATTGGCTCCCACATATTCTACGAAGATCTTTATCGGTCAGACCGCATAACAACATATATTGTTACCTTTGTCATCGGTATGTTACTTGCCCGAGATTCGATCGTCGGTATCTCAATACCTAGTTCAATCTCGTTACCGGCAAGTCTCTTTACTCATTTCATAATACATCATCTCGCAACTAACTCATTAGTTGCAATGCTTGCAAGGCTTATGTGATGTGCATTACCGAGATGGCCTAGAGATACCTCTCCGACAATCGGAGTGACAAATCCTAATCTCGAAATACGCCAACCCAACATGTACCTTTGGAGACACCTGTAGAGCTCCTTTATAATCACCCAGTTACGTTGTGACGTTTGGTAGCACACAAAGTGTTCCTCTGACAAACAGGAGTTGCATAATCTCATAGTCATAGGAACATGTATAAGTTATCAAGAAAGCAATAGCAACATACTAAACGATCGGGTGCTAAGCTAATGGAATGGGTCATGTCAATCACATCATTCTCCTCATGATGTGATCCCGTTAATCAAATGACAACACATGTCTATGGTTAGGAAACATAACCATCTTCGTTTAACGAGCTAGTCCAGTAGAGGCATACTAGTGACACTTTGTTTGTCTATGTATTCACACATGTATTATGTTTCCGGTTAATACAATTGTAGCATGAATAATAAACATTTATCATGAAATAAGGAAATAAATAATAATTTTATTATTGCCTCTAGGGCATATTTCCTTCAGAGACGCCCACGTCCAATCAACCGCCACGCGTCAACCGAGGTCGTAGGCTTTTGGGGCCTGCGGTGCTCCGAACTTGACCCTTGGCTTCGCCGCGAAGCCAAGTCCGCGCGCACCTTGGGCCCGGGGGCTACTGTTGGCATTCTGGGAACGGGGGTCCCCAGACTTGCCTGCGTGCGACCCGTGGCATGGCCAAGCAGCAGGCTGTATGACCCATCTTCGCCAACAAAGCACCCAAGACCCTCGTGAGGGTCCAAGCCTCGCGAGGCGGACGATGCAAGACCTCCTCTAGAGTGGACTAGCTAGGCAGGCTCACGAGGAGCAGAGATATCAAGGCGGGGCGAACCTCACGAGACTCTCGTGACGTGAGCCCTGACGCACAACACCAGGCGGGCACCAGCGCGCAGCGTCCTTGTTTCCCCTTTGGTGCAAAGGAGGCAAGCGCAACCGTGAAGTACCGAGGGCTCAGGCAAAGGTTGCCATTTCGGTGCAACAAGACCAAGACCAGGCGGACGGCAAGGCGGAGGTCATCGTGGAGCCCAAGACGGCGTCACCCCCAGAGCCTTTCACAGGCGCATACTACCTTTTGTCAGGATAGCTTGTACTAGTTGTCCCCCTTCAAATTAGCCCGCCATTGTTGGCTCCCTTCCCGCTCAATATTTGGGAAGAGGACCAGGGCCTCTATAAAGAGGACTAGCCACCACCATAGTAGGGGCATCTGATCTGAGCTAGAGCTCATCTCATCTTAGCTTGAGGAAATCTACACACCATAATTCATACGCACAAGAGCACCTCAACCTCAGGAGGCTGCTCTTCCCCTTGTATTGTTCATCATCAGCCCAAGAGGCAATCCACCAACACCACACTGGAGTAGGGTATTACACCACAACGGTGGCCCGAACCAGTATAAACCCCGTGTCTTTCTGTGTTGTGAGTTCGTCGAGTTCGTCCGCAAGATCTTAGCGAGCTAGAGCATGGATCGGTAGGAGGGAAAGACTTCGCGCGCACCCCAGTCTTTGAGCCTTAAGGGTTTGCCGGAACCCCACATCCGACAGGGTTAACCGTGTGCCCTGAACCGTGTTTGATGGCTCCGCCATCGCAAACGTTTTGCACCTTTTTGACGGTTTTTACATCGGTGTTTGTGATTAATGCATCACACACAGTTTCGTCAAAGGGTCTCTGATCCTAGTGTCGTGTTAGCAGCATCCTACAGTTGTGAGTGCCAACTCTAGGTAATAATGACTCCACTACTTTGGAGAATGATCAATCTTATGATTTTTTTTATAAAAGTGGGCTTGGAGATGTCATGAGTTTATTTTGGAAGATTATCAACTTTGCATGCATGTAGATCATGAAGAGAAAATTTTATGTAATAGCTATATTGTTGAATTTTATTATGATCCTACATGTAATTATTATGAGAGAGGAAAATATGGCTGTAGGAATTTTCATGTTACTAAATTGCCTCTCGTTATGTTGAGATTGCTATTGTTTCTTTCTTGTTCCTTGCATATGCTATTTTTGCCATTCTTGATAATTTGTTTGCTTATAAAATGCCTATGCATAGGAAGTATGTTAGACTTAAACTTGTTTTTCACATGCTACATAATGCTCTTTTCGTGTTTCAATTGCTATCTTTCATGTGAGCATCATTAAAATTATCAACACCTAGCTAAAAGGCTTTAAAGAAAAGCGCTTGTTGGGAGACAAACCGATATTTTATTTTCTGTTTTTATGAGTTTACACATTATTACCTCTGTAGTAATTGTGTTTTGGTGTTTTAATTAGTGTTTTAGCCAAGTAAGACCTTTCAGATGACTTACGGTGATAGTTGATTTGATCTTGCTGAAAAAAAGAGACTTTTGCGCCTAGTAAAATAATTTTCCTTAATGACAGAAGCGTGATAAAATCCTGATTTCTCTGAACAAGATTGATATACAAATTTCCGAGGTTGTCCTAATTTTCCAGAATTTTCAGAGTTACAGAAGTATTCGAAGTTTCCAGATTGCTACAAACTGTTCTGTTTTTGATAGATTCTGTTTTCTATGTGTTGTTTGCTTATTTTGATGAATCTATGGGTAGTATCGGGGGGTATGAACAAATGAGAAGTTGGAATATAGTAGATATTACACCAATATAAATAAGGAATGGTTTCACAACAGTACCAAAAGTGGTGATTTATTTTCTTAGACTAACGGATCTCATGAGTTTTCTGTTGAGTTTTGTGTTGTGAAGTTTTCAAGTTTTGGGTAAAGATTTAATGGACTATGGAATAAGGAGTGATAAGAGCCTAAGCCTGGGGATGCCCAAGGCACACCAAGGTAATATTCAAGTACAACAAGCATCTAAGCTTGGGGATGCCACGGATGGCATCCCCTGTTTCGTCTTCGTCTATCGGTAAATTTACTTGAGGCTATATTTTTATTCACCACGTGATATGTGTTTTGCTTGGAGCGTCTTGTATGATATAAGTCTTTGCTTATTAGTTTGCCACAATCATCCTTTCCGTACACACCTTTTGAGAGGGACACACATGAATCGTGAATTTATTAGAATACTCTATGTGCTTCACTTATATCTTTTGATCTAGGCAATTTGCTCTAGTGCTTCACTTATATCTTTTTAGAGCACGGCGGTGGCTTTATTTTATAGAAATTTTTGAACTCTCATGCTTCGCTTATATTATTTTGAGAGTCTCTCTAAACATCATGGTAATTTGCTTTGGTTATGAATTTAATCCTAATATGATGGGCATCCAAGAGGGATATAATAAAAACTTTCATATAAAGAGCGTTGAATACTATGAGAAGTTTGATTCCTTATGATTGTTTTGAGATATAAAGATGGTGATATTAGAGTCATGCTAGTGAGTAATTGTGGTTTGGTATACATATTTGTGTTAAATTTTGTGATTCCCGCAGCAAGCACGTATGGTGAACCGCTATGTGATGAAGTCAGAGCATGATTTACTTATTGATTGTCTTCCTTATGAGTGGCGGTCGGGGACGAGAGATGGTCTTTTCCTACTAATCTATCCCCTAAGAGCATGTGTGTAGTACTTTGTTTCGATAATTAATAATTTTTTGCAATAAGTATGTGAGTTCTTTATGACTAATGTTGAGTCCATGGATTATACGCACTCTCACCCTTCCACCATTGCTAGCCTCTCTAGTACTGCGCAACTTTCGCCGGTGCATTAAACCCACCATTTACCATTCCTCAAAACAGCCACCATACCTACCTATTATGGCATTTCCATAGCCATTCTGAGATATATTGCCATGCAACTTCCACCATTCTGTTTATTAGGACACGCACCATCATTGTCATATTGCTTTGCATGATCATAAGATAGCTAGCACACCGTTTCCATGGCTTGTCCGTTTTTTGATGTCATTTGCTATGCTAGATCATTGCACATCCCGGTACACCACCGGGGGCAATCATATAGAGTCATATTTTGTTCTAAGTATCGAGTTGTAAGTAAATAAAAGTGTGATGATCATAATTATTAGAGTATTGTCCCATGTGAGGAAAGGATGATGGAAGCTATGATTCCCTCATAGGTTGGGATGAGTCTACGAACTTTACAAAAACAAAAGAGGCCAAAAGAGAAAAAAATTAAAAAAGAATGAGAGAAAAGAGAGAAGGGGCAATGCTACTATGCTTTTTCCATGCTTGTGCTTCAAAGTAGCACCATGATCTTCATGATAGAGAATCTCCTATGTTGTCACTTTCATATAGTAGTGGGAATTTTTCATTATAGAACTTGGCTTGTATATTCCAATGATGGGCTTCCTCAAATTTCCCTAGGTCTTCATGAGCAAGCGAGTTGAATGCACACCCACTTAGTTTCTTTTTGAGCTTTCATAAACTTATAGCACTAGTGCATCCGTTGCATGGCAATCCTTACTCACTCGCATTGATATCTATTCGTGGGCATCTCCAAAGCTCGTTAATATGCCTAGTTGATGTTAGACTATGTCCTTCTTTTTGTCTTCTCCACAACCACCATATTATATTCCACCTATAGTGCTATATCCATGGCTCACGCTCATGTATTGCGTGAAAGTTGAAAAAGTTTGAGAACATCAAAAGTATGAAACAATTGCTTGGCTTGTCATCGGGGTTGTGCATGATTTAAAACTTTGTGTGATGAAGATGGAGCATAGCCACACTATATGATTTTGTAGGGATAACTTTCTTTGGCCATGTTATTTTGAGAAGGCACAATTGTTTTATTAGCATGATTGAAGTATTATTGTTTTATCTCTATATTAAAATTTTGTTTTGAATCTTACGGATCTGAATATTCATGCCAAAATAAAGAAAATTACATGGATAAATATGTTAGATAGCATTCCACATCAAAAAATATGTTTATCATTTACCAACTCGAGGATGAGCAGGAATTAAGCTTGGGGATGCTTGATTCGTCTCGAACATATCTATAATTTTTTATTGTTCCATGCTATTATACTATTTGTTTTGGATGTTTTATATGCATTAATATTCTATTTTATATTATTTTTGGGACTAACTTATTAACCCAGAGCCCAGTGCCAGTTTATGTTTTTTCCCTTGTTTTTGAGTTTTACAGAAAAGGAATATCAAACAGAGTCCAAACGGAATAAGAACTTTACGATGATTTTTCTTGGACCATAAGACACACGTAAGACTTGGAGAGGAAGTCGGAAGAGCCCTGAGGGCTCCACAAGCCCTCAGGGAGCGCCCTAGGAGGGCTCCCCTAGCTTGTGGGCCCCGAGGGAGTCCTGGATTAGGGGGTCCTCGCATAGCCGGACTATATACTTTGGCCAGATTGTTGGACTATGAAGATACAAGATTGAAGACTTCGTCCCGTGTCTGGGTGGGACTCTCCTTTGCCTGGAAGGAAAGCTTGGCAATTCGGATATGCAGATCTCCTCCCTTGTAACCGACTCTGTGTAACCCTAGCTCCCTCTGGTGTCTATATAAATCGGAGGGTTTAGTCCGTTGGACAACAACAATCATACCATAGGCTAGCTTCTAGGGTTTAGCCTCTCCGATCTCGTGGTAGATCAACACTTGTAATACTCATATCATCAAGATCAATCAAGCAGGAAGTAGGGTATTACCTCCATCGAGAGGGCCCAAACCTGGGTAAACATTGTGTCCCCGCCTCCTGTTACCATCCACCTTAGACGCATAGTTCGGGACCCCCTACCCGAGATCCATCGGTTTTGACACCGATATTGGTGCTTTCATTGAGAGTTCCACTGTGCCGTCACCATAAGGCCTGATGGCTCCTTTGATCATCGGTAACAATGCGATCCAGGGTGAGGTTTTCCTCCCCGAACAGATCTTCGTATTCGGTGGCTTCGTACTGTGGGCCAACTCGCTCGGCCATCTGGAGCAGATCGAGAGCTACGCCCCTGGCCATCAGGTCAAGTTTGGAAGCTTGAACTATACCGCCGACATCCGCAGAGACTTGATCTTCGACGGATTCAAACCCATGTCAGGCGCGCCGCACAGTCATGATGAGCATGATTTAGCTCTACCATTGGACAGTGTTCGGGAGATCGCACCTGTAACTACTCCGGCCCTTAATCCGGAACAGATCGCGCCGTCCGGGGACGGGTGGATGGACCCTGCCACTGAGGCCGCACAATCAACGGCGATAGAGCCGAAAACTGACTTCACCTCCTATGAGACCTGTGTTGCCGGACACTCGGATTGGTCCCCGGCCACAAACTCCGAACCGCTCGCGTCCGTGCCCATCCAATCTGATTGGGCACCGATCTTGGAGTTCACCTCTGCGGATATCTTTCAGGCGACATGCTAAACTCATTACGGTCTCTCTCCTTGTCAGGAGACCCTTGGCCGAACTATGCCCAGCTCAAGTGGGAAGCGGACGGCGAAGAAATTCGTTGCCCACCCACCACCCACTTAGTAGCCACTGTCGACGACCTAACCGACATGCTCGACTTCGACTCTAAAGACATCGATGGTATGGACGACGACGCGGGAGAAGAACAGGAACCACCGCCCACAGGGCACTGGACTGCCACCTCATCGTATGATATATACATGGTGGACACCCCCAAAGAAAGCGATGGCAATAAGGCAACGGAGGATAATCCCCCGAGAAGCAATCCAAGAACCGGCGTCATCGGCGCCACTCTAAGCCCCGCCATAGAAAAAATAGCGATACCGGCACAGGAGACAATAACGCTGCAAATAGTGCCGAAGACGAAGACAATCCCCTCTAGCCAGGCTTTGAGCAGGAGGATGGGCAAGCCAGCCCTAAGGAACAGGCAGCAGACGGAGAATCATAGGATGACAATTACATGCCTCTCTCCGAAGATGAGGTGTGCCTCGGCGACGAAGAATTTATCATGCCTGAGGATCCCATCGAATAGGAGCGCTTCAAGCGCTGACTTATTGCCACAACAAAAAGCCTGAAGAAAAAGCAACAACAGCATCAAGCTGAGCAAGATCTGCTAGCGGATAGATGGACTGAGGTCCTGGCAGCCGAGGAACACGAACTTGAGCGCCCAATCAAAAGTTTCCCAAAGCGCATGTTGCTACCCCAACTTGAAAAGGAAGCATTAAAGCCTGCGCTTCCAGCGTATGATGCGGCAGACCGGCCACCTCGTGGCCGGGACAAAATGGCATACAAGCCCGAAGTCCAGCCCGCACCCCGTTGCCAGTCAAACAAAAATAGCAAGGCCTGGGGTAACATGCACGACCTGTGAGACGTATTGGAAAACAAAGCAGGACACAAAAGATCGATCTTCGGATCACGAGGGCGCGCCCCAACACATGACGACGACCGTCATGCCGGATATACCAAAAGCAAATCCGGTCGGGCCGAACACAGCAGACAAGACTCGTACGAACTGCATCATGACATAGACAGGCACAGAGGCGCTGCACACCCCCTATGCTTCACTGATGAAGTAATGGATCATGAATTCCCAGAAGGGTTTAAACCCGTGAATATTGAATCGTACGATGGTACTACTGACCCCGCGGTATGGATAGAGGATTTCTTGCTCCACATTCACATGGCCCGCAAGGATGATCTACACGCCATCAAGTATCTCCTGTTAAAACTCAAAGGACCGGCTTGGCATTAGCTGAATAGCTTGCCAGCAAACTCCATCGGAAGTTGGGAGAACCTGGCAGACGCATTCCTGGATAACTTCCAGGGAACATATGTGCAACCACTAGATGCTGATGATTTGAGTCACATAAAACAACAGCCCGGAGAGTCAGCCGGGAAATTCTGGACCCGGTTCCTAACCAAAAGGAACCAAATTGTGGACTGTCCGGATGCCGAAGCCCTAGTGGCCTTTAAACATAACATCCGTGACGAGTGGCTCGCCCGACATCTCGGCCAAGAGAAGCCAAAGTCCATGGCAGCCCTCACGACACTCATGACCCGCTTCTGCGCGGGCGAGGATAGCTGGTTGGCTCGTAGCAACAACACAGCAAGCAACACTGGCAAATCAGAGGCTAGAGATAGCAACGGCAAACCCCGGCGCAACAAACACAAACGCCACAAACATGGTGAAAGCGCCGAAGACACAGCAGTCAATGCCGAATTTAATACCTCTAAGTCCAGTCAGCGGAAAGGGCCACTCAAAAATGACAATTCGGGTCCGTCCAGTTTGGACCGCATACTCGACCGTCCATGCCAAATTCATGGAAAACCAGGAACACCAGCCAATCATACCAACAAAGAATGTTGGGTCTTCAAACAAGCTGGCAGGTTAGGCGCCAAAAACAAAGACAAGGGGTCTCAAAGCGATGACAGCGACGAGGAGCCCAGATCACCGAATAAAGGAGGGCAAAAGAAATCTCTCCAGCAAATCCAAACGGTGAATATGGTAAACGCCACCCACACTCCCGGTCCGTACCAGATGCACACCCTTAGGGATGTCGACCTAACAAAACCAGTCAGCCCGCAATACAAACTAGGGCCGATCACCTTCAACCAAATGGATCGTCCGGTCAACACCAGTCACGGCAATCCAGCCGCACTAGTCCTTGACCCAATAATTGATGGGTTCCACCTCACACGAGTCCTTATGGATGGATGCAGTAGTCTAAATCTGCTTTACCAGGACACAATGCGCAAGATGGGCATCGATCATTCGATGATCAAACCCACTAAAGCCACGTTTAGAGGTATCATACCAGGCGTGGGGGCAAGCTGTACCGGCTCCATTGCCCTCGAGGTAGTCTTCAGATCACTAGACAATTACCGTGCCGAAGAGTTAATCTTCGACATCGTCCCCTTTTGTAGTGATTACCAGGCACTGCTCGGGCAAACTGCGTTCGCTCGATTCAACGCGGTGCCACATTATGCCTACCATAAAATCAAGATGCCCGGTCTGCGCGGCATCATCACGGTTAATGGCAAGGCCGAACTCTCCCTTGGTACCATAGAGTACGCCACCGCTTTAAACAGCAGAAGCAATGAATGGCACCTTTCAGTCAAATCTTGAGTCGACGGCCAAACCCCCGGACACATTCAAAGTAGTCCGAACTACTTCACAGCAGGATAGACCGGCTAGTCCAGGGCTCAACTAAATATTCTGGTGAAGTCCAGAAGATGCCACATATCGTGGCTCAACCGCTCTTCGGCACACAAATATTTCTTACATTTCCTTTGCAGGCTCACCTTTGCGCAGACCGGGACGGGTGACATGGTAACAGCTCGAATGCACCAGGGAATCTTTAGCTATTCCTCGCGACATCCATCTGACTACACTCCGGATCTGCACACAGCTTCTTCCTCCGTGGTCCCAGCAGGTTCCACAGTCATGTTGCCCTTTTTATCACATTACCTGTACTCATACGCATCGACGTACCATTCAAATACAACATGTGGATTTATATGACGCTTATTTGCTGTTATTTCTTATTGAAACTCTTTTGTTAAGTGGCATCCGCACACCATGATATGCCTTTGCCAGGGGCTTCGTTTTACCCATAATACGGCAATAAAGTCTGAACACCTTCACAGAAGTTTGGCACCCCGAACTTATAGCATTATATGCATCAGCTCTGAATCATCTTGGGTCAAATGTTGGGTTTGCTCGGCTCCCATGTTTTGCTGCCTTACATTCCGCTATATCGGCTAAGGCGGCACAGGGAGAACTACTGTGATTGTGTCCCGGTTCTTCCGGACGAGCACCTCAGTAGAGAAAGCCGAAAACTGACTGTCATGATACGGCAAGAGCTGGTCAGCTGTTCGAGAGGCTGTAAAATCTTTAAGGATTTATCCCGCATAATGCCATAACCAATGCAGCATGCGATGGATCAGTTCTTCTTCCGATCCGGTGCCTATAGGGACCCTCGTGCGGTCTTCCGAACACCAGGGGCTGCGCCTACCTTCCTAATGCTCCTATGGCTAAGTGAGAATGATAAAGCCCTATAGTCTGATTGCCTGGTTCGCTGTGTTGAACACCTCCTTCAAAGGACACAAAACTGGGGTAAAGAGTGATCAGGTTTATCCCGAACACCCCCGTATTTCTTACGAGGGGGCAGAAGCCAACGACTGGATAATTATCAGGTTTAATATGTAAAATGGCTGTGCAGGAGGGTAAACTTTTATAACAGGCAATAAATAATAGAAATGACCTTCTTCACACATTACAAAGGACAACATGACTATATTCATGGAAATATAATGTCCTTGGTGCACTGCTCCGCCGCAAGGCAGGATCCTTTCAGGACACTTTCATAATACAATTCGGGCTTGCGGTGCTCCTTTCCCTCTGGCGGTCCCTCAGTCATCAGCTTCTCAGCATCCATCTTCCCCCAGTGCACCTTTGCATGGGCAAAGGCCATTTGTGCACCTTAAATACAGACCGACCGCTTGATGACATCAAGTCGAGGGCAGGCACTAACAAGTCGCTTCACGAGCCCGAAGTAGCTACCAGGAATCGGCTCGACGGGCCATAGCCGGATAATCAAATCCTTTATGGCTAGTTTGGCCGCCTTATGCAGTTCGATCAGCTGTTTCAGTTGATCAGTAAAAGGCACCAGATAATTCGGTGCCAGATACTGCGACCAGAAGAGCTTATCCACAGTATTCCCCTCTTCGGCTCGGTAGAACTGGGCGGCATCCGATATGCTGCGAGGAAGTTCTGCAAATACCCCTAGATATATCCGAACTTAAAATTATAAAGCATATTTTTTCCTCAAATACTTGCTTTACATGGAAGAAGACCTTACCCGCCGTGATCTCCCTCGCCTCTTGGATCTCCTATAGGGTGCCTTGGGTTTCCCCACGGGCATCGCACACGGCCTTATGAGCCCTGGTGAGTTCGGATTCCTTCTCCGTTAAACTCTGCTCCAGGGCCTCGCATTTTTTCATGGCCTCTTGGAGCCCTCGCTTAGCTTCCACAACCTTGGCCTCGTGCTTCTCACGAAGAGCCTGCTCTGCGGCTGCCTTTTCCTCGGCCTCAGCAACAGCCTTCTTCAGAGCCTCGACTTCGGTCATCACCCCTGGCGCAAATCATGACACATATTCTATCATACTGAAAATTCGTTCGCACTGAACGCAAACAAGATTTGTGCATACCTTGTTGATCTTCCAATTGCCTTTTTAACTGGCCAAGCTCTGCTTTGGCCCGCTCCAGACTTTGGTTCAGTCCGTATACCTCCGCGGTATGAGCGGAAGTAGCCGCTATAGACGCGTGCTTAAAAAAGAAGAGAGATAGATGTCACAAATGAGTCTTCCTCCAAAAAATATATTTGATCCTCTGTCAGGTTCTTTCGTTCACCGGATAGTGTATCAGGGGCTACTATCCATACTATGACACTCTTCGAAACTGTATAAAACATACCTCAAAACCTCTTATAAGGTCGATACAGGCTTCATTAAGTCCATTCTCACCGCACTGAATCTTCTCAATCACCGCACCCATAAGGGCACGGTGTTCATCGAGGATGGAGGCGCTCTTCAGCACCGCCAATAAAGCACCCGGCGCCTCTGGTTGGACAGAGGTTGCCGGTGGAACAGGGATGCCCTCTCCAGCCGGGGAAGGCCGCCTGCTCCATATGGGTCTCTGAAACTATGTCCGACTGGGGGCCAAATTCAAGATGGTCCCCACCGTCGACTCCTGTGGGGATCTTCTCCCCCATGTCTCCGGCCCCTGAAGTTTGACCTCCAGGCGCCACCTTCACGATTTTCTCCGCCCCTCCTTGGACGGAGTCCTTCTGGGACGAAGCCTCGGTGTTGATCACATATTTGGGGGGAGGGGCCTTCGGAGGCGTCCCGCTCTCCATAGCATATGAGCTTAGCAAGTCCTCTAATGAGGACTATTCAGAACGGGACCCCGTTGGACTACAAAAAATATGGCTCAGGTTAAAATACTATGCCATGATGGGTCCAGACACATGAACGTGTTCGGATTTTATATACTTACGAGTTCACTAGGGTCTGGGCCCTAGGATCCCACGTCGGGCTGCTTTCAGCGACGACAGTGGACTCTTTTGGAAGAAGAGTTTTTCCCTTTTAAGCGACCCAGCCTCCAAGTGTACGGAGGCCGTCCTCTTCTTTCTTCCCCCCGCTGGGGATTTGTCTTCCTCCTCCTCCTTGTCATCTTCGGAGGCAGGACGGGCACGGTGACAAAGGCCGCCCCGGGTCTTTTTGGCCCCCTTTTCGGTCTTCCTCTCCGGCACCTTGTAAGGCGCCGGGTCCAGCATCTTCGTTAGAAGTGGGACGGCTGGTTCTTTGGGCAGCGGGGCCAGACATTGGATCCGCCCCGCCTTCTTTGTCCAGCCCTAGGAGAGTTGTGTAAAACATATTAAGCATTTCCCTTGAGTTATGTGAATAAAACGTATGATAACTTACCGAGCTTGCAGGGCGAGACAGTTGGTACCCGCGGTCCTCGGCCGAGTCCGGCCATGATTTGTCGGGCTTAAAAAGCACCTTCCAGATGTCTTCGTGCGAGGAGACAAAGAGCTCTCATAGGGTTTGGTGCTTGGCCAGATCGAATTCCCATAGGTTGCAAGTCCGGTGTTGACAAGGTAGGATCCGATGGACTAACATCACCTGGACTACATTGACAAGATCGATATTCTTGTCTTCCATATCCTTGACGCGTGTCTGGAGTGCCAACAGTTCGTCAGACGAAGACCAGTCTAGGCCCTTCTTGAGCCAGGACGTAAGCCGTAGAGGGGCTCCGAATCGGAACTCGGGAGCAGCGGCCCACTCCACGCCGTGCAGCTCAGTGATGTAAAACCACTCCTGTTGCCACTCCCTGATGGAATCATTGAAGGTACCTATTGGCCATGTGACGTTGGGCATCTTGCTCACCATGGCGCCTCCGCACTCAGCGTGCTCACCGCCCACTACCTTGGGCTTCACATTAAATATCTTCAGCCATAAGCCGAAGTGTGGTGGGATGTGGAGAAAATCCTCGCACAAGACAATGAATGTCGAGATGTTGAGGAAGGAATTGGGGGATAGATCATGAAAATCAATCCCGTAATAATACATGATGCCACGAACAAATGGGTGGAGGGGAAACCCTGGCGCGCGGATAAAATGAGGGAGGAATACAACCCTTTCATGGGGTTGCGGGGTAGGGACGATCTGTCCCGCCATCGGGAAACGGTGGCCGATTTTCTGGGCTAGATACCTGTCCTCCCGAAGTTTCTTGATGTCCTTTTTCTGGATGGTAGAGGCCATCCACTTGCCTCCCGCTCCGGACATATTTGGAGTGGTGCTTCGGAGAAAATGCGAACTTAGGCGCTAGAGCTCAAGTGCGCAAGAATGGATGGGCAGAGAAGGATAGGGCGTGGTTGAAAAAGAGGAGTCCTTGTCCCTTTATAAGGGCGGTAAAAACTGTGCACCTCCCCACTTGCCTGATAAACTCGCTCATTCCCCAAACATTGGGATTGATGGCACGATTGGGTTACCCACACCCGTATTGATGAGAATCCCGTGATAAGGGGACACGATCTCTGCTTCGACAAGACGTGCCAATAAAACTGCCTCGCAACACGTGAAGTGGCTGGTTGAGAAAAACGGTTTGAATAATGAACAGGGCCATGGCGTGATGTCACGTTATGAAAATTTGTCAGCAGATTAGATTTGTGGAAATATTATAGTCTCTAAGGTGGTATGTGGAATTTGTTTTGTAGAGCCGGACAATATCCTTGTGTTCAAAATCTTCTATGGAGTATTCGGAGGAGGAACCCGCCTTGCAATGCCGAAGACAATCTGCGCGCCGGACTCGTCGTCATTGAAGCCTGGTTCAGGGGCTACTAAGGGAGTCCTGGATTAGGGGGTCCTCGGACAGCCGGACTATATACTTTGGCTGGACTGTTGGACTATGAAGATACAAGATTGAAGACTTCGTCCTGTGTCCGGGTGGGACTCTCGTTTGCGTGGAAGGCAAGCTTGGCAATTCGGATATGTAGATCTCCTTCCTTGTAACCGACTCTGTGTAACCCTAGCTCCCTCCGGTGTCTATATAAACCGGAGGGTTTAGTCCGTAGGACAACAACAATCATACCATAGGCTAGCTTCTAGGGTTTAGCCTCTCCGATCTCGTGGTAGATCAACTCTTGTAATACTCATATCATCAAGATCAATCAAGCAGGAAGTAGGGTATTACCTCCATCGAGAGGGCCCAAACTTGGGAAAACATTGTGTCCCCCGCCTCCTGTTACCATCCGCCTTAGACGCACAGTTCGGGACCCCCATACCCGAGATACACCGGTTTTGAGACCGACAGGCCCCACGGGAGTCCTCCAACCCTAATCTTTGGCCTATAAATTCGGAAATATTCCCAAACGACCAGAGGCGTCCATCAAAAATACTTTTCTGCCATTGTAACCTTCTGTGCCCGTGAGATCCCATATAGGGACCTTTGCCAGCACCCTGGCGGAGGGGGATTGGATCATGGAGGGCTTCTACATCAACTCTATTGCCCTTCCGATGAAGCGTGAGTAGTTTACCACTGATCTAAGGAACCATAGCTAGTAGCTAGATGGCTGCTTCTCTCTCTTTGATCCTCAATACCATGTTCTCCTTGATGTTCTTGGAGATCTATCCAATGTAATCTTCTTTTGCGGTGTGTTTGTCGAGATCCAATGAATTGTGGATTTATGATCAGTTTATCTATGAATATTATTTGAATCTTCTCTGAATTCGTATATGTGTGATTTGATATCTTTGTATTTCTCTTCGAGTTATCAGTTTGGTTTGGCCAACTAGATAGGTTTTTCTTGCAATGGGAGAGGTTCTTAGTTTGGGGTTCAATCTTGCGGTATCCTCACCCAGTGAAAAAGTAGGGGTAGGGAGGCACGTATTTGAATTGTTGCCATCAAGGGTAAAAAGATGGGGGTTTCATCATATTTCTTGAGTTTATCCCTCTACATCAAGTCATCTTACTTAAGGCGTTACTCCGTTCTTATGAAGTTAATACTCTAGATGCATGTTGGATAGCGGTCGATGTGTGGAGTAATAGTAGTAGATGCAGAATCGTTTCGGTCTACTTAACACGGACGTGATGCCTATATTCATAATCATTGCCTTGGATATCTTCATAACTTTGCGCTTTTCTATCAATTGCTCGACAGTAATTTGTTCACCCACCATATTATTTTCCTTCAAGAGAGAAGCCTCTAGTGAAACATATGCCCCCGGGTCTATTTTCCATCATATAGTTTCAGATCTATAAACCAAAAAACCCAAAAATATCTCGCTGCAATTTATTTACATTTATTTTCTTTTACGTTTTAGTAATCTTTTATACCTATCTCTATTAGATCTCACCTTTGCAAGTGACCGTGAAGGGATTGACAACCCCTTTATCGTGTTGGGTGCAAGTGTTTGATTGTTTGTTCAGGTGCATATATTGGAGACTTGCTTGTATCTCCTACTGGATTGATACCTTGGTTCTTAATTGTGGGAAACACTTATCTCTAATTTTCTGCATCACCCTTTCCTCTTCAAGGTAAAAATCAACGCAAGCTCAAGAAGTTGCAGCAGGGACAATCCCCCTTAGCTTGGTGTGAAAATGGTTTCAAAAGTAAACATGTTTGCATTGCTTCCTTGAGGGAATAAGCAGTCAACTTTGGGAGTTGTTGGAGAGCTCCTCGGAAATTCACGAAGTCTTAATAGCCTGTAAACCTTCCACGAGATTGGCTAGAACTTTTGACTCACAACTCCAAATGAAGTGAGGTTTTTTGCATTGGAAAGACAATTTGATAAGGCAAAAAAGCACCACCGAAGCAGCATGAGATGCAACTTATAATGATGTAACCCTATGTCCCCGTCTCTCCATCACATGGATGTGGCACAACAAAATATCAAAGGTAAAAACTGACAACATCAGCTTCACTTGAAACTTGTTTTCTCCAAACTTGATCCTCCAGACCAGTTGCTTCAAGAGCTCATAGGTTGTTGGATTTATTCCATGTAATACGTAAGTTTAACCAACAACGATGGAGATGAAAGTGCAGCCATGTGTTCAAGATTGTGGTATGAACTTAAGTTAGTGTTCACTTGGCCATGTGTTTGCTTGATTCGGCTTAGTAATTCTTTCCAACTAAATTGCGCACTTTCTGAAATTTCATGTATGATGTTCCCATGTGCTCATCACTTTGATTGCGCAGTAGTTAATTATTAGGGTGATCTCTCACAATAAATATCGAGTTAAAATGTGCTCTTCCTAGTGTTGCAACCGCCTATAACACATAGGGTTCCGAAGAGCGTAATGTCCACATGAGTACAAATGGGATGTGAGGTGTAAGACGAAGATGGCTAGACCATGCATGCAGATAGCACTCAGTTGTCTTGAAGTTCTAGCAAAATCGTTCTAAGTTGGGAGCACGAAGCATTAAAAGATGAACAAGAGTCATATGGAGATATGATCGGCAAAAGTTTGCATACCGGTCAAAATTCTCGTTATTAGTGATGTCCACATCAATAGTTGAGAATAAGACCAGGGTCTTTAATCACTCACTATCAATTATGAGAGATATTGATTTGAATGAGAGTGCACTTCATATTAAAATTTGTTTAAACACTAGTGTAAATTAGTTATGAAAATGTGTAAAGTGAATTTGTATTTATCGTCGTAGATCAGTGGCTTGCAATATGTTCAACTTAGCCCCTATGTTAGAGAAGGAAAAATTGGCTGCTAATGGTGGAAACTATGCGGATTGGATCTGAAACCTGAGATTTATTCTTAGGAGTGCTAAGGAGTATGTGCTGGATCAGCCCCTGGGTGATCGTCCTGCATAGGATGAAGCAGAAGAAATTGTAGATGCTTCCACTGCTCGTAGTGATGACTATGAAGCAATCCAATGCTGTACAAGAAGCAGGCAAGGACCGAACATTTTGAAATAACCAAGGCCTTGATTGAATGCAATATGACAGAAGGTTCCTCAATGAGTGAGCATATAGTGAAGGTTGCTATCTATGTTGATATACTAACTTCTATGGAATTTGGAATTCCTCCAACACTCGGTACAGATATTGTGCTTGCTTTACTCCCCCGTCTTATGATAGTTTTATCATGAATTACAACATGAATGGGATGAAGAAAGGTGCAAACGAGTTGTTCGCTATGCTCAAGACTGTGGAAGCTGGGATGTAGAAGAACAAAGAAGTGTTGATGGCACCAGTTTCAAGAAGAAGTCTAGTGGTACCAGTAAGGCCGTCTCTCAAAAGAAGAACAAGGGTGGAGCGACTAAGGAGACTGAATGTTTATACTGCAAGCAGAAGGGATACTGGAAATGCAACCACAAGAAGTACTTGGCGGATAACAAGAACGGAACGGTTCTTCCTGTAAAGGTATAAAAGTTATTCAAAGTTAATGTTATTCTACTTGTTGATTTACTGTATGGCATGAATATTTGATACTGATTGGTTGCTTGCAAACTGATGCAGGGACTACACAAAGCTTGTAGGTTGAGAAGAAATGAAGTTGTGATGCAAATCGGGAATGGTGATGGGATTGCTACTCAAGACCGTTGAAGTCATGCCTTTAGTTTATCTTCAAGATTTATCTTAGGATCGAATACTAGTTATTTCCTTTTGGATATTCTTATAAGTTTTAAACAATGGTTTTTCAAGCCATTATAAGAATATGTTTTGTATTTACCTCTATTATTGATGGTTTATTCGTGAAATCTTGAATTGAGAAATTTATAACATTAATGCTAAACGTGTTGAAGAAGACTGATAAGCTCCACTTAAATTTGGCACTGCTTGTGTCGGATTTCGGGTTCCAGCAAAACCCTTGAGGTTCGAACACTAGGGTGCGCACAAAGATCTCTCCCCCCTCTATCTCGCACTCGACATGATCTCACGGCCTAGCTCGACGAACCCAAAGAATAAGAGATGCAGGATTTTTACTGGTTCGAACCACCGTTGTGGTGTAATACCCTACTCTAGTGTGGTGTGGTGGATTGCCTCTTGGCCTGAGAATGAACAATTACAAGGGAAGAACAGGCTCCTGAGGAGAGGTGTTCTTGTGCTTGTACTTGTGTGGTTGGGGATGATATGGGTCTCTCCGGTCCCCCTTTCTATGGTGGAGGCTAGTCCTATTTATAGAGGCCCTGGTCCTCTTGCCAAATATTGAGCGGGAAGGGATCCCACAACGACCAAATTCGAAGGGAGACAACTAGTACGAGTTATCCTGACAAAAGTAGTCTTCGCCTGCCAAAGGCTGTGGTAGTGACGCCGTCTTGGGCTCCACGGTGACCTCCGTCCTACTGTACTGCTGGTCTTGGTCTTGTTGGACCGATATGGAAACCTTTGCATGATGCCTCGGGACTCCTTGTCTGCACTTGCCTCTTTAGAACCAAAGAGGAAACGAGGACACCGCGCGCTAGCACCCGCCTGGCTCCAGTCGTCATGGCTTGCGTCACAGGAACCTCGCGAGGTGTCCCTTGCCTTGATCTCTCCGCCCCTCGCGAGCCAGCCTAGTGAGGCCTCCCCTGAGGAGGTCTTGCGTCATCCACCTCGCGAGGCTTGGCCCCTCGCGAGGGTCTTGAGTGTTTGCTGGTGAAGATGGGCCGTACAGGGCCACTGGGGGAGCCACGCCGCGGGCCGCAGGCAGGCAAGTCTGGGGACCCCCATTCCCAGAATGCCGACAGTAGTCCCCGGGCCCAAGGCGCGCTCGGGCTTGGCTTCGAGGCGAAGCCAAAGGGCAAGTGCTGAGCACCGCGGGCCACAACAGCCTGCGGCACCGCTTGACGCGTGCCGATCGATTGGACGTGGGCGTCTCCGCTTCCCCACGCCGCCTCGACAACTGTCCGATTTGACGAGTCCTTGCTACATACAGAAAAAGATCATTATTACCTTAGATCATGGAGGTCAGCAGTTGTCCTGCCCTTGGCTATAAATGGGAAGAGGGGTGCGGAGCCCCTATCACCCATCTCTTCCTTTGCTTCTCCTGCTCCTTTTTCCTTGCTTCACTGTCGACGGCGACACCCATGGCGCCTGCGAAGAGGCTCTCAGCTGCAGAGAAGGGGAAGGCTCATCGGGAGGGGCCTGGCTCACCACCGCCCAAGAGGGGGCGCGGTCGTCCCCGCAAGCACGCCATGACCCCCGCCACGGCCCCTTGCGGTCGTGGTGGCGCCTCTTCGCGTGGTGGTGGTCGCCCGAGTCGTGGTAGCCCCGTCGATGAAGGGAGGCGCGCCATGGTCGAGTGCCCGCCCAGGCCGCACTTCCACTCGGCGGAAGTGTTGCGGGAGTTTGTCATGGGGTCTGAGGACCCGGCCAACACTTGGCTCCAGCTCCCACGCTTCTTTGCCGGCGAGCTGCCAGCCACTGGTCCAGGCAGTCTTTGGCTGCAGGCGGACGGCTGCTGCAGTAAGGCTTCGTGGGTCGCGGTTGAGGTCTCTGCCGCGGGTAACCCAGCCCTGGTCGCGGTTGATGTCTACTACACAACCTTCTTCTTGTAGACGTTGTTGGGCCTCCAAGTGCAGAGGTTTCTAGGACAGTAGCAAATTTCCCTCAAGTGGATGACCTAAGGTTTATCAATCCGTAGGAGGCGTAGGATGAAGATGGTCTCTCTCAAACAACCCTGCAACCAAATAACAAAGAGTCTCTTATGTCCCCAACACACCCAATACAATGGTAAATTGTATAGGTGCACTAGTTCGGCGAGGAGATGGTGAAACAAGTGGTATATGGATAGTAGATAAAGGTATTTGTAATCTGAAATTATAAAAACAACAAGGTAACTAATGATAAAAGTGACCGTAAACGGTATTGCAATGATAGGAAATAAGGCCTAGGGTTCATACTTTCACTAGTGCAAGTCCTCTCAACAATAATAACATAATTGGATCACATAACTATCCCTCAACATGCAACAAAGAGTCACTCCAAAGTCACTAATAGTGGAGAACGAACGAAGAGATTATGGTAGGGTACGAAACCACCTCAAAGTTATTCTTTCCAATCAATCCGTTGGGCTATACCTATAAGTTTCACAAACAGCCCTAGAGTTCGTACTAGAATAACACCTTAAGACGCAAATCAACCAAAACCCTAATGTCACCTAGATACTCCAATGTCACCTCAAGTATCCATGGGTATGATTATACGATATGCCTCACACAATCTCAGATTCATCTATTCAACCAACACAGAGGACCTCAAAGAGTGCCCCAAAGTTTCTACTGGAGAATCACGACGAAAACGTGTGCCAACCCCTATGCATAGTCTCATGGGCGGAACCCGCAAGTTGATCATCAAAACATACATCAAGTGAATCACGTGATATCCCATTGTCACCACAGATATCCACGACATGACATACATCAAGTGTTCTCAAATCTTTAAAGACTCAATCCGATAAGATAACTTCAAAGGGGAAACTCAATTCATTACAAGAGAGTAGGGGGGAAGAAACATCATAGGATCCAAATATAATAGCAAAGCTCGCGCATCAAGATCATATCATCTCAAGAACACGAGAGAGAGAGAGATCAAACACATAGCTACTGGTACATACCCTCAGCCCCGAGGGAGAACTACTCCCTCCTCGTCATGGAGAGCACCGGGATGATGAAGATGGCCACCGGAGAGGGATTGCCCCCTCCGGCAGGGTGCCGGAATGGGTCTAGATTGGTTTTCGATGGCTACGGAGGCTTCTAGCGGCGGAACTCCAGATCTATTGTGCTCTCTGATGTTTTTAGGGTATATGGAGATATATAGGCGGAAGAAGTACGTCAGGGGGGCCACGAGGGGCTCACAAGGGTGGAGGGCGCACCCAGGGGGTGGGCGTGCCCCCCTGCCTCGTGACCTCCTCGCAGGTGCCCCGACTTGCACTCCAAGTCTTCTGGGCTTCTTTCCTTCCAAAAATGAGTTCCGTGAAGTTTCAGGTCAATTGGACTCCGTTTGATTTTCCTTTTCTTCGATACCCTAAAACAGGGTAAAAACAGAAACTGGCACTGGGCTCTGGGTTAATAGGTTAGTCCCAAAAATGATATAAAAGTGTATAATAAAGCCCATAAACATTCAAAACAGTAGATAATATAGCATGGAGCAATCAAAAATTATAGATACGTTGGAGACGTATCAGCATCCCCAAGCTTAATTCCTGCTCGTCCTCGAGTAGGTAAATGATAAAAAGAGAATTTTTGATGTGGAGTGCTACTTGGCATAATTTCAATGTAATTCTTCTTAATTGTGGCATGAATATTCAGATCCATAAGATTCAAGACAAAAGTTCATGTTGACATAAAAATAATAATACTTCAAGCATACTAACAAAGCAATTATGTCTTCTCAAAATAGCATGGCCAAAGAAAGTTCATCCCTACAAAATCATATAGTTTAGTCATGTTTCATTTTCGTCACACAAGAATGCTCTCATCATGCACAACCCCGATGACAAGCCAAGCAACTGTTTCATACTTTAGTAATCTCAAACCTATAAACTTCCACGCAATATATGAGCGCGAGCCATGGATATAGCACTATGGGTGGAATAGAATATAATGAGGGGGGTTATGTGGAGAAGACAAAAAGGAAAAAGTCTCACATCAACGAGGCTAATCAATGGGCTATGGAGATGCCCATCGATTGATGTTAATGCAAGGAGTAGGGATTGCCATGCAACGGATGCACTAGAGCTATAAATGTATGAAAGCTCAACAAAAGAAAATAAGTGAGTGTGCATCCAACTTGCTTGCTCACTAATACCTAGGGCACTTGAGGAGGCCCATTGTTGGAATATACAAGCCAAGTTCTATAATGAAAATTCCCACTAGTATATGAAAGTGATAACTCAAGAGACTCTCTATATGAAGAACATGGTGCTACTTTGAAGCACAAGTGTGGAAAAAAGGATAGTAGCATTGCCCCTTTTTTATTATTATTTTTGGGCCTTCTTTTTTTTCTTTGGCCTTTCTCTCTTTTTTTGGGACAATGCTCTATTGAATGATGATCATCACACTTCCATTTATTTACAACTCAATGATTACAACTCGATACTAGAACAAAGTATGACTCTATATGGATGCCTCCGGTGGTGTACCGGGATATGCAATGAATCAAGAGTGACAAGTATGAAAAAATTATGAATGGTGGCTTTGCCACAAATACTATGTCAACTACATGATCATGCTAAGCAATATGACAATGATGAATGTGTCATGATAAACTAGATGGTGGAAAGTTGCATGGCAATATGTCTCGGAATGGCTATGGAAATGCCATAATAGGTAGGTATGGTGGCTGTTTTGAGGAAGATATAAGGAGGTTTATGTGTGAAAGAATGTATCGTATCACGGGGTTTGGATGCACCGGCGAAGTTTGCACCAACTCTCGATGTGAGAAAGGGCAATGCACGGTACCGTAGAGGCTAGCAAGGATGGAAGGGTGAGAGTGCGTATAATCCATGGACTCAACATTAGTCTTAAAGAACTCACATACTTATTGCAAAAATATACAAGTCATCAAAAACCTCGGCACTACGTGCATGCTCCTAGGGGGATAGATTGGTAGGAAAAGACCATCGCTCGTCCCCGACCGCCACTCATAAGGAGGATAATCAAATAACACCTCATGTTTCAAATTTGTTACACAATGTTTACCATACGTGCATGCTACGGGACTTGCAAACTTCAACACAAGCACTTCTCAAATTCACAACTACTCAACTAGCACGACTTTGATATTATTACCTCCATATCTCAAAACAATCATCAAGCATCAAACTTCTCTTAGTATTCAATACTCTATATGAAAGTTTTTACTAATCTTGTATACCTAGCACATTAGGATTTAAGCAAATTACCATGCTATTTAAGACTCTCAAAATAATCTGAGTGAAACATGAGAGTTCATCTATTTCTTCAAAATAAAACTACCACCATGCTCTAAAAAGATAGAAGCGAAGCACTAGAGCAAACGACAAACTTCTCCGAAAGATATAAGTGAAGATTGATGAGTAGTTGAATAATTATGCAACTATGTGAAGACTCTCTAACATTTAATAATTTCAGATCTTGGTATTTTATTCAAACAGCAAGCAAACCAAAATAAAATGACATTCTAAGAATGGCAAACATCATGTGAAGAAGCAAAAACTTAGGATCAACCGAAACTAACCGATAATTGTTGAAGAAGAAAGGTGGGATGCCAACCGGGGCATCCCCAAGCTTAGATGCTTGAGACTTCTTGAAATATTATCTTGGGGTGCCTTGGGCATCCCCAATCTTGAGATTTTATGTCTCCTTAATTCCTCTCATATCAAGGTCTCCCTAAATCTCAAAAGCTTCATCCACACAAAACTCAACAAGGACTCGTGAGATAAGTTAGTATAAACCATTGCCAAAACCTTATCATACTTTACTGTAGCAAATCACTAAAATTATTATTCAACATTGCATACTAAATTACTTTGCATATTTAATAGTCCTATCGTCAAATAGAATCATTAAAGAAGCAAACATATGCAAACAATGCAAACATAACAGCAATCTGCCTAAACAGGACAGTTTGTAAAGAATTCTGCAACATCCATACTTCCCTAGCTCCAAAAATTATGAAAGAAAATTACCACTGTAGTAAATTTATCAGAGATTAATATGAAAAAGGTTTCAACATTTTATCACATTCTGACTTTCTAGGGAATTATTGCAACAGCGGTAAACTTTCTGTTTTCAAACAGCAACATGTCGACTTCTAAAATAGGCATAGTGAAGGCTATCAATGCCACTTTTATTGAAATAAAAGATGCAAAACATTGTTCTAAATAACAGCAAGCAAATCCTAACAAAATAAATTTACGCTCCAAGCAAAACACATATCATGTGGCGAATAAAAATATAGCTCCAAGTAAAGTTACCGATGAATGAAGACGAAAGAGGGGATGCCTTCCGGGGCATCCCCAAGCTTAGGCTCTTGGTTGTCCTTGAATATTACCTTGGGGTGACTTGGTAATCCCCAAGATTAGGCTCTTGCCACTCCTTATTCCATAGTCCATCGAATCCTTACCCAAAACTTGAAAACTCCACAACACAAAACTTAATAGAAAACTCGTAAGCTCCGTTAGTATAAGAAAATAAATCACCACTTCAAGGTACTGTAATGAACTCATTATTTATTTATATTGGTGTCAAACCTACTTTATTCCAACTTCTCTATGGTTTATAAACTATTTTACTAGCCATAGATTCATCAAAATAAGCAAACAACACACGAAAAACAGAATCTGTCAAAAACAGAACAGTCTATAGTAATCTGAATAAAAATTATACTTATGGAACTCATAAAATTCTCAAATAAATTGCTGGACCTGAATAATTTATCTATTAATCAACTGAAAAAATAATTAACTAAATAGCACTTTCCAAATAAAAATGGCAGCAATTCTCGTGAGCGCTAAAGTTTCTGTTTTTTACAGCATGACCAACAAGACTTTCCCCAAGTCTTCCCAACGGTTCTACTTGGCACAAACACTAATTAAAATCATAAAACTACATATAAACAGAGGCTAGATGGATTATTTATTATTAAACAGGAACAAAAAGCATGGAATAAAAATAAAATTGGGTTGCCTCCCAACAAGCGCTATCGTTTAACGCCCCTAGCTAGGCATGATGATTTCAACGATGCTCACATAAAAGATAAGAAATGAAACATAAAGAGAGCATCATGAAGAATATGACTAGCACATTTAAGTCTAACCCACTTCCTATGCATAGGGATTATGTAAGCAAACAACTTATGGGAACAATAATCAACTTGCATAGGAAGGCAAAACAAGCATAGCTTCAAGATTTTAAGCACATAGAGAGGAAACTTGATATTATTGCAATTCCTACAAGCATATATTCCTCCCTCATAATAATTTTCAGTAGCATCATTTATGAATTCAACAATATAACCAGCACCTAAAGCATTCTTTTCATGATCTACAAGCATAGAAAATTTACTACTCTCCACATAAGCAAAATTCTTCTCATGGATAATAGTGGGAGCAAACTCAACAAAGTAACTATCATGGGATTGAAAATTGAAATCAAGATGACAAGTTTCACGGTTATCATTATTCTTTAAAGCATATGTGTCATCACAATAATCAGCATAGATAGGAGGCATGCTTTCATCATAACTAGTGCAATCATCATTAGCATCATGGATATTCAAAGAATTCGTACTAACAACATTGCAATCATGCTCATCATTCAAATATTTAGTGTCAACCATTTTAGAGATCTCTTCTTCTAGCACTTGAGCACAATTATCCTTTCCATCATACTCATGAAAGATATTAAAAAGATGAAGCGTACGAGACAAACTCAATTCCATTTTTTTATAGTTTTCTTTTATAAACTAAACTAGTGATAAAACAAGAAACTAAAAGACTCGATTGCAAGATCTAAAGATATACCTTCAAGCACTCACCTCCCCGGCAACGGCGCCAAAAAAGAGCTTGATGTCTACTACACAACCTTCTTCTTGTAGACGTTGTTGGGCCTCCAAGTGCAGAGGTTTGTAGGACAGTAGCAAATTTCCCTCAAGTGGATGACCTAAGGTTTATCAATCTGTAGGAGGCGTAGGATGAAGATGGTCTCTCTCAAACAACCTTGCAACCAAATAACAAAGAGTCTCTTGTGTTCCCAACACACCCAATACAATGGTAAATTGTATAGGTGCACTAGTTCGGCGAATAGATGGTGAAACAAGTGGTATATGGATAGTAAATAAAGGTATTTGTAATCTGAAATTACAAAAACAGCAAGGTAACTAATGATAAAAGTGAGTGTAAACGGTACTGCAATGATAGGAAATAAGGCCTAGGGTTCATACTTTCACTAGTGCAAGTCCTCTCAACAATAATAACATAATTGGATCACATAACTATCCCTCAACATGCAACAAAGAGTCACTCCAAAGTCACTAATAGCGGAGAACGAACAAAGAGATTATGGTAGGGTACGAAACCACCTCAAAGTTATTCTTTCCAATCAATCTGTTGGGATATTCCTATAAGTGTCACAAACAGCCCTAGAGTTCATACTAGAATAACAGCTTAAGACACAAATCAACCAAAACCCTAATGTCACCTAGATACTCCAATGTCACCTCAAGTATACGTGGGTATGATTATACGATATGCATCACACAATCTCAGATTCATCTATTGAACCAACACAGAGGACCTCAAAGAGTGCCCCAAAGTTTCTACCGGAGAATCACGATGAAAACGTGTGCCAACCCTTATGCATAGGTTCATGGGCGGAACCCGCAAGTTGATCACCAAAACATACATGAAGTGAATCACGTGATATCCCATTGTCACCACATATATCCACGGCAAGACATACATCAAGTGTTCTCAAATCTTTAAAGACTCAATCCAATAAGATAATTTCAAAGGGGAAACTCAATTCATTACAAGAGAGTAGAGGGGGGAAGAAACATCATAGGATCCAAATATAATAGCAAAGCTCGTGATACATCAAGATCATATCATCTCAAGAACACGAGAGGGAGAGAGAGAGATCAAACACATAGCTACTGGTACATACCCTCAGCCCCGAGGGAGAACTACTCCCTCCTCATCATGGAGAGCACCGGGATGATGAAGATGGCCACCGGATAGGGATTGCCCCCTCCGGCAGGGTGCCGGAACGGGTCTAGATTGGTTTTCGATGGCTACAGAGGCTTTTGGCGGCGGAACTCCCGATCTATTGTGCTCTCTGATGTTTTTAGGGTATATAGAGATATATAGGCGGAAGAAGTACGTCAGGGGGGCCACGAGGTCACGAGGGTGGAGGGCGCGCCCAGGGGGGTGGGCGCGCCCCCCCACCTCGTGACCTCCTTGCAGGTCCCCCGACGTGTAGTCCAAGTCTTCTGGGCTTCTTTCCTTCCAAATATGAGTTCCGTGAAGTTTCAGGTCAATTGGACTCCGTTTGATTTTCCTTTTCTTCGAAACCCTAAAACAGGGTAAAAACAGACACTGGCACTGGGCTCTGGGTTAATAGGTTAGTCCCAAAAATGATATAAAAGTGTATAATAAAGCCCATAAACATTCAAAATAGTAGATAATATAGCATGGAGCAATCAAAAATTATAGATACGTTGGAGACGTATCGCAGACGTTTGCCCGCACGCGAGGCCTGGGCCAGTGGTGCGCCCTCCACTTCAAGTACGATGGCAACACGACCCTCTATGTGAGGGTGTTCGGGGAAGATGGCCGCCGTGTCGGGTGTTTCCCTGAGGACAACGACGACGGTGAGGTGCTCAGCCTTGGCGATGGCCGCGACGAGAGCGAGGGAGGGCTCGCCTTCGGCACCGGCCATGGCTCGTCCAGCTACAGCGACTCTTCTTCCGACGACAGCTCCAGCAACGGCGGCTACGATCAGCCACCACCCCGTTGCGCCCGCTTCGAAGGTGGCAGCGGGTCGTCTCGTCGCCGCGCTCCAGTGAAGCGCGAGGAGGGTCAGGTTAAGCTCGGGGGAGCGTCATGGGCCCATCCTCATGAACTGCCGCTTTTGTTTTGTTCTTCTTTTCCTTCCTTGATGCGCCTGGAGTAGTTTCCGCCTCGCGAGGCCTCCTGTGCTCGGAAGGCGTCTGGGAACCGCAAAAATTCGTTAGGAAATTTTTATTCTTCCGAATCCTGGTCAAGGGCACCCTCAGCCATGACCCAGTGCCGTGCTTCGCATCACGGTACCCCAGGGGCACGGATTGACAGGGGTGCACCAGCTTGCGAACTCGAGTGAGAGTGCCTTGCGGAAGATAGGAAGACAAAAACGCTCATGAGGCACCGGTCCAGCCCCCTCGCGAGGCACGCGAGGGAGAGTACGGGTCAAAAACGAGGAACCGAGAGCAGAAAGGAGGCAAAAAGGCAATGGAACCAGGCCAACAAGGAACACCAAAAAACAAATCTCACTAAAAAGGGGCAAACTAACTGCGGAAAGCAAATGAAAATCCGCGTCCGGCACCTAGTCTAGTCTTCTTTTCTTCTCACCGGCGTGGAGCTAAGTGCTTCCACTAAGACGTGGGAGGGAGCCCCAGAGGCCCAAGGGCGGCACTCATGAGACTCCGGGGCATGTACAACCCCACTCATTATTATGTGAGAGTGTCACGAACGGAGATCTTCACAGGCACTGGGCCTTGCTTCACAGGCATCGGGCCTTGCTTCATGGGTAGAACTTCCGGAGGTGTTGGATGTTCCAGGCATTTTGGATGGGGATCCCGTCCTGTGTCTCCAGGCGCGCGGCGCCAGGCTTGGAGACGTGTGCGACCCGAAACGGGCCCTCCCACATGGGTGAGAGGTTGTGCAGCCCTTCCCTGGAGAGCACCCGCCTCAGGACAAGATCACCCACCTCGAGCATCCTGGAGCAGACGCTGCGACAGTGGTACCGCCGCAGTGCGTGCTGGTACCTCGCAGCTCGGAGCGAGGCTTCACGGTGGCATTCCTCCCCCAGCACGAGGTCCATCCCCTGCATGGCGTCCTGCTGCGTTTCATCAAACGCCAGGACACGCGCGGAGCGATGCCTGACCTCATGCGGGAGAACCCTTCTGATCCGTAGACGAGGAAGAATGGGGTCTCGCCTGTCGGCCTGGTGGCGGTGGTGCGAATGGACCATCGCACGGACTGGAGCTCGTCGTGCCTGCCCTTGCCACAGGCCTCGAGCTTCTTCATGAAGGTCCTAGTCTTGAGGCCCCTCAGGACTTCCATGTTGGCGCGTTCGGCCTGGCCGTTGCTCCTTGGGTGCGCCACGGAGGCATAGCAGATCTGCGTTCCAAGGTTAACACAATATGTTTTGAAGAGGTTGCTAGTGAACTATGAGCCGTTGTCGGTGATAATGCGATTAGGGACCCCAAATCAGCTTATGAGGCCCTTGATGAACTTGACTGCTGACCCAGCTGGGATGGTGCAGACAGCTTCCACTTCTGCCCACTTGGTGAATTTGTCGATGGCGACGTAGAGGTAGCGGTAGCCTCCAGGCGCTCGAGGGAATGGGCCCAAGATATCCAGCCCCCAGAACACGAACGGCCATGAGAGCGGGATAGTCTGGAGGTCCTGAGCCGGCTGGTGGATCTGCTTGGCGTGGAATTGGCAGGCCTCGCAGGATTTCACCAGCTCGGCCGTGTCGTTGAGTGCCCTGGGCCAGTAGAACCCACCGCAGAAAGCCTTGCCGACTAGGGTGCGCGACGACGAGTGGTGCCCGCAGTCTCCGCCATGTATGTCAACCAGCAGCTCATTCCCCTATTCCTTGGAAATGCATCATAGAGAAAAATCATTCGGCCGCTTCTTGTATAGCTCACCGTCCTGAATGCAGTACGCCGTAGCCTGCCGGCCACACACTCCGCATCTTCTTCCTTCTCCGGCAACGTGCCTTGCGTCAGGTATGCCCTGAACTCCTTGGTCCAGCACCCCTCCCGAGGCTCAAGCACTAAGAGGAGACGCGCTCTTGAGGTCAGGCCGCAAGCTGTGGCTCCCGAGGCTGGTGGCTGGGGGAGTTCCTCCTGAGGTGGAGCCGGCTCTGCAGGCGGAGGTGCTGCTGAAGGCTTGAAGAGCCGCTCCTCGAAGACGCGAGGTTCTTGGGGTAGCCACTTGGATGCTCTTTTGGCGATGTCGGCCGCCTCCTTTTTGGTGCCGCGGGGCACATGCTGCAGCTCCAGGCCCAGGAACTGCTTCTCCATGTTGCGTACCTTCGCGAGGTATGCCTCCATGTGCTCATCCTTCGGCTCATACACCTTGTTGGAGAAGTTGACAAGGAGCTGCGAGTCTCCGTTGATGGTGAGGCGTTTCACCCCTAGGGCCGCCGCAGCCTTGAGGCCGGCGATGAGACCCTTGTACTCTGCGATGTTGTTGGAGACCTTTTCGCCCCGCTGGAAGCAGAGCTGCACTATGTAGTAAAGCTTGTCTTGAGTGGGCGAGATGAGCACGGCTCCATCCCCCGTGCCCTGGCGTGCGAACGCGCCATCGAAGTACATGACCCAGCCATCTGGCACTTCACTCCCTGGCGAGAGGGATCGGTTCTCGCCTGCTTCGAGCTCCGGGGTATCGGTCCATTCTGCCACAAAGTTGGTGAGTGCGACCCCCTTGATGACCCAGGTTGTGCTGAACTCCAGGTCAAATGCTTGCAGCTCGATGTTACATTAGGCGACCCTTCCCGCGGCGTTGGGGCTCCTGAGCACTCTCTCCAATGGGTAAGCTGAGACGACCTTGACGGGGTGACCCTGTAAGTAGTGGCGCAGCTTGCGTGAGGCCACTAGGAGCGCAAGCAAGAGCTTCTGAGGCATGGGGTATCATGCTCTTGCATCTCATAGCACTGTGCTGACGAATTACACTAGGTGCTCGACGAGGGCGAGAGAGCTGATGGAGTTTTTGGCTCCCGGGGACTGAGGTGTTTCCTGTGGATCTCCAACTCCTGGGGCTTGATGACAAGATGGGGCAACCGCTGTCTCAGGAGCATCGCCTTGGTGTTTTGCAGCCTCATCCAGCTTAGTGGCTCCATTTTGCAGGCCCTTGACTTGGGGCTCCTCTCTAAGGGCCACCAGTGTCGCACTGGCGGAGTGGGGTGTGGCAGACAGGTAGAGTACCAAGGGCTCGTGAGGACGAAGCGCCACCATCACCGGTGGGCTGGTCAAGTATCTCTTGAGGTCTTGAAATGCCAGGTTGGCCTCGGGGGTCCACTCAAACGGACCCTTCTTCTTCATCAGTTTGAAGAATGGCAAGGCGCACTCCCCTAACTTGGAGATGAAGCGCCCCAGCAAAGTCACGCAGCCTGTAAGCTTCTAGATCTCCTTGAGGTTTTGTGGTGGGCTCATGTCTTCGATTGCCTTGACCTTCTCCGGGTTGGCCTTGATCCCTCTGTGGGACACGAGGAAGCCCAGCAGCTTGCCGAAAGGGACACCAAACACGCACTTCTCCGGATTGAGCCGCAAGTCCACCTGGCGCAGGCTCGCGAAGGTCTCCTCTAGGTCCTGAATCAAAGTTCTCGCCTCTCGAGACTTCACCACAATGTTGTCGACATAGGCCTCAACGTTTCTCCCGAGCTGCCGCCCTAAGGCGATGTGCATCAATCGCTGGAAGGTCGCTCCTGCCTTGCGCAGTCCAAATGGCATGCAAGTGTAGCAGTATACCCCGCATGGGGTCAAGAAATCCGTATTCTCCACATCTTCCACCACCATCTTGATCTGGTGGTAGCCTGAGAACATGTCCAGGAAGCACAACAGATCACACTCCGCGGTGGAGTCGACAATCTGGTCGATGCACGGCAGCGGGAATGGGTCTTGAGGGCAAGCCTTGTTGAGATTCATGAAGTCGACACACATGTGTTGCTTCCCTCCTTTCTTCAGCACGACAACCGGGTTCGCGAGCCACCCTGGGTACCGAACCTCGCGGATGACACCTGCTGCTTCCAGCTTGCGAGTTTCCTGAATGATGAAAGACTGCTTCTTCGTGGATTGTCGCCTTGCCTTCTGCTTCACAGGGCGCACACTAGGGCACACCCTCAGATGATGCTCGATCACTCCTCTCGGGACCCCAACTAGCTGCTTGGGCTCCCAGGCAAATACTTCCTTGTTCGCTCGCAAGAAGTCCACCAACACCTTTTCTTGATCCGGGCGAGGTCGGCGCATATGGTAAAAGTGGTGCCAGAGGCCCCATCCTCGTCGACCGGTATTTTCTTTGTCTTGGCTTGACCGTGAGTGAATAACTGCTTCTTCTTGGTCGGCGCAGCCCCATTAGCCCTGCGCACGGCCTTGCCAGCCAGGCAGGCTGCTACCGAGGCCCGGAAGGCAAGTTTGAGGGCCGCCAAGGCTTCCTTGGTGTCTCCGGCCACGGTGAGGACGCCCTTGATCCCTGGCATCTTCATGAGGTTGTAGGCAGGATGAGTAGCCGCCATGAATTGGGCCAGTGCTAGATACCCGAGGATGGCATTGTACGGTAAGCCGATGCGGGTGATGTTGAAGTCGATTAGCTCGGTGCGGTAGTTGTCGCGTGTGCCGAAGGTCACGGGGAGATGGATCTGCCCCAGGGGGTTGGAGGAGCCACCACCGACTCCGGAGAAGGGCTTGCTGGGGCGGAGCCGCTCAAGCGGTATGTGAAGGAGGCTAAAAGCCTCCACGGAGAGCATGTTGAGGCCGACACGGCCGTCGATGAGGGTCTTGGTAACGGCTACACTGTAGATGGTCGGCGTGTAAAGCATCGGAAGCACGCCAGAACCGACGGTGGTGACCGGGTGATCCCTTGAGTCAAAGTTCAGGTCGGCCTTGGGCGCCACCCAACCCGGGGGAGCCCCCTGCCGCGTGGAGGCAGCGCCGATCCGACGAAAGAACGGCTTGACGTGACGGTCCGAGGGCGGCGCCTGCGAGCCACCGAGGAGAGCCACGACGAAGGGGGTGCCTGTCAGGACCCCGACTCAATGCCACATCGATCTAGCATGTAACACCTCATATCACTTTGCGGCCTCACGCACGGTATTCCCACGGGTGTCGCCTTACCTTTGCCCGGGACCGTTTGCGCCTTTTGGCACACGTATATGACAGTGTCGCTAGCATCCATATGATAAGGAGCCCGGGCTGACATGGCTAGTCGTAAACCCAAAGCGGCACAGACTTACAGGGACAGGCATCCATGACCCAGCATCGAACGTGTCGGTCATCAGCGAGTGGATCCAGGCTGTAGCACTGGGCTAGCAGGACTCCGGTGAGCCGGGCTGTAGCGGGCTAACAGGACTCCGGTATTCACCGCGTGACATTTCCCCGAAGGGACAGACACAGGAACGAAGAAGGACACATGCCGGCCAGCCTAAGTGTTCCGGAGCAGTAGCAAGCTACCATGGCTCGGTGGAAACACTAGGAGACATTTCCCCGTAAGAGAGGCTACTAAAGATAAACAACTAGATGGTCAGATCCCACACATACCAAGCATTTCAATAACATACACACAATATGCTCGATATGTGCAAATACAACATGGCATCACAACATGACTCTATGACTCAAGTAATCTATTCAATAGGCTCCGAGGAGCGAGATATTACAAACATGGGTCTCATGACCCAACATTCAGAGCATACAAATCAAGCACAAACGGAAGCTATCATGTCTGAGTACAGACATCTATAAATGAAAAAGGCTGAGAAGCCTGACTATCTACCAAATCCTGCCGAGGCACAAGATCGTAGCTGAGGTAACAAGCTAAACGTCGAAGACCACGCGGAAATACTAGTGAGACTGAAGTCTCTCTGCAAAAACATAAAATAGGCAAACGTGAGTACAAATGTACCCAGCAAGACTTACATCAGAACTAACTACATATGCATCATTATCAACAAAGGGGATGGTGGGGTTTAACTGCAGCAAGCCAGCTTTGACTCGGTGGCTATCCTGAACTACGACTGCAAGTAACTCTTTTGAGGTGGCGCACACGAGTCCACATATTCACCATATCAATACACCACTATGGATCCGCTCCCGTCTCCCTACGAGAACGCCATCCATAGCACTCACGCTTATCTTGCGTATTTTAGGGTATCCACTTCCACTTGTCTATGAACTGATATAAGCAACCCAGAAGTCCTTTTCCGTGGACACGGCTATTCGAATAGATCATATTAACCCTGCAGGGGTGTACTTCTTCACACACGCTCTCACCACTTACCGCCGTTTACACGACATGTACTCGGCAACCTTCAAGCGGAAGCCCAACGTGGGTGTCGGCCACGGCCTGCCTAAACACTCGAGTCTCTAGTCTAGGTTTATCGCCTATTCGGGTTCCATCCATGAGGAGATCCGGCCGGAGTTTCGCTCACAGCCCCAAATGATGTGAACAGGGTTCCGTGACACCAAACGGGCGCCCGGTTTACCCGGCCACGTGCCTACCGCATCACAGCCCACCCCTACGGTCAGCGCTGCGCACGGCCTCCAGCATACTACAAACACCAGAAACTACTTGCAACTCCTGGACAGAGGACAAGGGTGATTAAGAAGCCGAGAGGGTCCATTGGTTTCGGGCCCAATGCGTGGTAGTAGCTGAATCATGGATCACAAACACAGAACTCAGTTCCTGAGGACGGCTGCAATGAGACAACCCACCATGTACTCCTACATGGCCTCTCACCGCTACCTTTACCAAATCGTATTCACACCCTTAGCTCACACACAGTAGGACATGTTCACACGCCTCTGATTCATCCCCGATGAATCAGACCTGACTCAACTCTAAGCAGTAGCAGGCATGACAAACATACATGAATGAGTAGGCACAACAGGGCTCAAACAACTCCTACTCATGCTAGTGGGTTTCATCTATTTACTGTGGCAATGACAGGTCATGCAGAGGATAAAAGGGGTTCAACTACCGCAGCATGTAACAGTTGAAACGGTGTTGTCCTAATGCAGTAAAAGAGAGCAGGAGCGAGAGAGTGGGATTGTATCGGAATGAACAAGGGGGTTTTGCTTGCCTGGCACTTCTGAAGATAACATTGAGTCTTCATCAGTGTCAACGATCACATCATCGGTATCACGTCTATCGAGAGGGGACAAATACCGGCAACACAGAAAGGAACACAATCAATGCAATGCACAATATGATGCATGATCATGACATGGCAAAATGGATGTGTTTTGGGCTAATGCAACTAGCAACAGATTAAATGAAGTTGGTTTGAATATAAGATTCAAATTCAAACTCCATATGTGATTATTCAAATGCCATTTAACTGATTTGTGCTAAACAGCACCTATAAGTTGTTCTAACATGCATGAAAATGGTACAGATGGATTCCTTGAATTTTTCTGATAATTTTTCATATATGATTTATTTAATTTGGAGTTACGGTTGAATTTCTATGAATTTTAGAAGTTTTAGGCATTTTCTGGAATTTCCTGAATATTTAGAATTAAAATAATTCCAGAAAATGAATTATGGCGTCAGCATGACCTCATGCTGACCTCAGCAGGTCAACGGGCGGTCCAGGTCAAACCTGACGTGTGGGGGTCCACACGTCAGTGACACAGGGGCTAATCCCGCGTTGACCCGGGCTTTGACCCGCTACGGGGCCCACTGTCAGTGTCACGGGGTTAGTTTAACAGGGTCATTAGTGCTAATGACAGCGCCACGTCACTGGCCACCGGAGTTCGGCCGGCGGCGACCCGAAACGCGGCGGAAGTTCACCGGGGTTGCGCTACGGGCGGCGGCTGGACGCGCGAAGGGCACCAGAAGGTAGCCCGTGCCCGTGCGCATCTAGGGGGGCCAACGGGAGGTGCGGGGGTGGCCGGGGTTCGCCGGAATGGAGCCCGAGCCAGCGCCGGAGTTCGGACCTCGGCGAAAACGGTGTTGTGGAGCACGGGAGGGCGAGTTAGGATATGCGTTAGGCTCCTGGTGGCTTCCTGAGTGCGGTGACACGCTCCGAAACGAGCTCAAGCGGCTGCAGTGACGGCGGTGATGAGGTCAGCGGCGGCCGGAGTTTGGCCGCGGCGGAGCTATGGCCTAGAGCTCGCAAACGCGAGGGGAGAGAGAGGGGTTCTGCATGAAGGCTCACCGCGGAGCTGTAGGGAGGGTTAGTGGGCTCGGGGGCGCGCCGGAGTGGCCGAATTGACGGAGAAGATCCTCGGCGGCCGGCGATGGAAACGACGATGGTGGCGGCGTTACAGGGCTTCCGGAGGCCGTGGGTCGGTGGGGAGGAAGGAGGGGGTCGAGGCGGAGCCTTTGAGCGCATCGGCGAGGCTAGGGGTGGCCGGTGGCCACGAGGGAGCTCGTCGGCGGCGGCGGGTGTGTTCGGTGGCTGCGCGCGAGAGAGCCAGAGGAGGAGAGGAGCTCGGGGAGAGAGTGAGAGGCCTGGGGGGGGTGCGTGGCGTCGCGGACGGGGTCCAGGGCAACGAGAGGAAGCAGGAGGTGGCCAGGGGAAAGCAGGAGGTGGCCGAGGCAGCGTCGGCGCGCGCCACGCCTCGCCTCTGTTCGTCCTCCTGGCAGAGGAGGAAGAGGACAAGGGGGAGGAGGTGGGCTGGGCCGGCTGGGCCGGTCCTGTTGGGCCACCAGGTGGGCTTCACAGGTAAAATCCTTCTCTCTTTTATTTCTGTTTTATATTTCTGTTTTCTATTTTGTTCTGTTTTGTTTTATTTAATTCTTTTGCCACTGTTTTAAAATTCAAAATAATTTCATACAGTGCCAAAACATTCTGAAATATTTTATGTTACCTCTCTGGACTATTCCAAAAGTACATAAAACATTTCAAAGCATTTGAAAATATATTCATTATATATTATGAATATATCCCCAAATTCAAATAGATTATTGATTTAAATTCAGAGACCAAATAATTCCTTAAAAATATTCCAGAATTTTGGTTTGATATATAACTCTTGCCAAAATTCACAAAACTATTTTTAGGGCATTTTGGATTCACAAAATGCAATTTAAAGGTGCTTGCCCTTCTTTTAATTAGATTTTGAGGTTTCCAAAATTCCTCAGTTCAGGTTTCAGAAATTTAAATATGATGCACACATGAGCTAGCCTAGAGCACTACCAGCAGCTAGGGATGTGACAACTCACCCCCACTAAACAAGAATCTCGTCTCGAGATTCAAGCGTAGGGTAAGGTGAAGGGTAACGCAGACTAGTATAATCTTCACGATCCAGGTTGCACTTCAAATGAACGTTGATTTGAACACCATCTTTGTCTTGTCGTCTTGCTCTGAGAAATCCTGTCAACATGACAGGGGGGGGGGAGAGAAGGAGACTCTAGAAGGGTCGATCTCCTCGAAGATCGAACAACTCAAGATTAACTTACGGAATGAGACATAGAACCATCTTTCGGGTTGAGACACGAGATACACATCAATAGGGGTGGAAGAAACGGATGACGAAGGTTCACTAGGTAGACAACAATTTCATACCTAAGAAGGTGGTAAACGATTGTCAACGTAGCGAGGAGTTGAGTTGCCATGATACCATAACGATACACCTTAGGTAAGGTGACTCGTAGAGATATCCCCTTAAGTGGCAAAAATAATTACTTTTGATTCAGAGATCATTGAAACTCTTTAAACCAGCCTAAGGCAATTCTCGAGCGATCGTTTGGAGGGGGTCAGTAGAATGGCATACTCGGACTTGGATGATGTGGATTACCTTGTTGAAGACAACGTAATGGATGAATTTGCTTATCACCGGAAATGGAAGAGACCCATGGTAGAATGGCACATTGGCGGTGCAAGCTAGGAACAAAATGCAAATGCTAGGAATGATTCTGGTAACTGGGGAAGAACCCAACAATAGGGAGTGAATTCACTGTTTGAAGAGGTCATAGCATTGCCGAGGAAACTAAGAGTAATCCCAGTTAGAGCCGATGATAACACGTAACGCTTGTGCGTGCTCTCAAGAACTTGAGCATTTCCATATTCATCAAGGTTTTACCAACATCCGTGTCAAGGGTCCGGCAACACAACTTGCTACCATGATGAATGATGATGGAGGATGTAGATGCAAAGAAAGATAACACCTTCTCAGATTTCATCTTAGCGAGGCCAAGGAAACAAAATCTGGATGATCGACCGAGAAACATTTAGCACTCCGCTTCTAATGTTCTCCTTGATGTGCTAGTGTAACCCATTCATAGAAATGGTCTGGTATCTAGGACATCAAGTAAAAGGTCGGACTTCGGGATCTCAAAATCCATAGGGGCAACTAGGGAGTAAATCCTACGAAATCCCTATGGGGAGGTGGCCAACTTCCTCAATCAAGATATTATAATAACAGGTCTTCCGGCTGGGTGTGTTGGCCACGGCATCCACTTTACCGGTTATCGAGGGACCAATATTATAGTTCTTGGAGAATGTTCCAACCATCATATCTGCTTGAGATTTAGATCTGGTTGGTGTCAGGATATCCCAGACTCATCAAGTCTAGAAAGAAAAATGAAAGTTTGCAACACAAATCGACGAGATGACGTTGCGAGATTCTCGGGAAATGAACTACGATAGTAAGCTCCAAAACATGAGCTGGTTCTGCTACAAACATGTGAACACGTTGTCCCGGACAAGCATGACCACGTGGTAGTCTTACAATAAAACACTACCGAGTTCTGGTTGGGAACCATCACCGTGGATAACGAAGTCCTTGCATAAGTCATATGATTAGCTCTTATGAAGGAACTTCTTCTCCTTGAACAAATCAATCAGTGGCTTGGTGTGCTAGGGATACATATAGATTGAAGGTTGCAAGTCTTCAAACCACAACATTCTTCGCACGTGTGCATGACTGATTTGGAATGATTCCAAAGAAAGCAACATTGACTTTCTCGAATCCACGGCGGCAACTTGCATCAGATGCACATGAATTAAAGGAAGTCACTACCTTCATCCAAACATATGCTTCATGAGCTAGCATGAACAAATGCTTTCAAAAGTTTCCAACACTAGCTTAATGTTCAGCAAAATTATGGAGAAGACAAGGATGTTGTCAATGGGCACAACAACAATTCATCTGGGTTTCCTTTTAAAAGGAATTCCATAGTTAAGTGAACAAGTGATAGCATTGGTCAGACCCAAAAGATATAATGGTGTATGCTCGAGGGATCAACCACGAATAAGACAACATTACGAGCATCGTTGGTACTGATTTGATTTGACGATAGCCCACACTCAAATCATAGGATTGATAAGACAATAGGTCCAGCAACTGATCACAAGGACCAATCGATGAAGATATCATCTTTCTTCAACACACACTACACAAGAATATCCCTTTGGAACGAACTAAGTCAGACAAGCTTTTATCTTCCAACTCTCTAAGTTGTTGTCTAGCTTAACCAACTAGCTCAGGGATATCTAACACCGATTCTTGGAGAGAAGGTGGTTCACAAGAAACCAACTTGATCACGAACTCAACATAGCGGTCAGGTGACAACCCGGTAACACCTCCAAGAAGATATTTGGAAAGTCACGAACCACCGGTATGTTACTAAGCTCGAGAACAATCTTGCTTTTGAGGGCAAGACGATATGATCAAATGAGTGAGGACTTGACAAGATCCTAACTCATCAATCGAAGGGTGCACCGAAATAAGGACTAGGTAGCACGATCAGTCTTAGAAGGATGATTCGAAAACCAACATACTAAGAATGAAATTATTATCCTTTAACTACCAAGCAACAGAGTTGCTAGCAGTATTGATTTCACACATCACAATTCATTTGTCGGTATTCCGGTTGCATCAACACGAGGGCCAAGGAATGAACAGTGATGGCAAGAAGTATCACTGTACCAAGAGTTCATGGGATGGTGTGCAATTCCTATAACAATCTCGATATAAAATATGTAATACTCCAAGGTAGAGCAGAACCAAAAGCTGGATTGGCATTTGATCTGCGGAATACAACTACTTTGACCCAATCCTAGATATGGAAGAGGTACTGGAGTTTGTTTCTCCTAGTCATTCCGGAATAGAATGGCTTGACAGACCACAAGAGTCATAGGCATCGATGAACGAACGCACGCATACTCTTGACTATCAATTGATAGACGAGGGTCAGAATGCAACTAAAGAGAACAACTCAAAGGAACATATAACTTTCTGAGTTGTGGATGCATAAATTAGTATGTCGAACCGAGTTCAACATAATTCTTCCGGATAACCCATGCAGAAAGGTAGAACTGGCAGAGTCACGATTTATGAATGGAGAACTCCTCAAGAATAATCCTGTTGTGATATTTCAGTTCAATGAGGAACTTCTGCCATAAGTAGTTCATGGTATTTGGAAGAAGAAGATACCACGGACTTCAAGGACTATCGCAAAGGTTACTAATATCCTGAAGGCACTAACAATTACTATCAACACGAAGTAGGTGGAGTGAATCTCGGGTTCAAGAACCCAGGAACAGAATACCTATTACTAAGTAGCATCACGGAATGCTTTCGAGGATAAAGGCCAGAATCATCACACTGGGACACCAATCATGGCTAAATTACTAGGTGATCCCCTAAGACACCTAGGGTCATAATAATAGCTCCAACATATATGTCAGGGCAATAAATTACCTCAACTCAACAATTAGTGTGATTGAGCTGGCATAAAGGAACATCGAAACCAGAGGGAAAGGATTTTGCAAATTGCTTCAAACTATTTAGAAACCTGGGATGACTCGGACAGCATAACGGTTGTAAATGCTCAGAAAAGATTTGAGACATTCACAAAATGGTGGCATAACCACTCAGAAGCACGATATCAAGGTTTCGAGATCAACAATTAACATACGGAAGTAGTAGAAACTGAACTCAAGCTTAAATCCAACAATCTTATAAGTCTACGGATTAGTAACACGTGATCCTGATAGAAAGAAGAGAAAGCCTAGTTCTTAATCCCCGTAGAAGAGAAGATGATGACTCAGATCAGAAGGCCATGAGGTATAAGGAGTAAAAAGAGCCTTACGTTCCATCCCACAATCAATTCCCTTATATAACTAAAGAATTTCTAGACTCAACTTCGACCAGTTTGGCTTAGTAATCCTACAGGCAGTCAAGCTCTGATACCAACGCTGTCAGGACCCCGACTCAATGCCACATCGATCTAGCATGTAACACCTCATATTACTTTGCGGCCTCACGCACGGTATTCCCACGGGTGTCGCCTTACCTTTGCCCGGGACCGTTTGCGCCTTTTGGCACACGTATATGACAATGTCGCTAGCATCCATATGATAAGGAGCCCGGGCTGACATGGCTAGTCGTAAACCCAAAGCGGCACAGACTTACAGGGACAGGCATCCATGACCCAGCATCGAACGTGTCGGTCATCAGCGAGTGGATCCAGGCTGTAGCACTGGGCTAGCAGGACTCCGGTGAGCCGGGCTGTAGCGGGCTAACAGGACTCCGGTATTCACCGCGTGACATTTCCCCGAAGGGACAGACACAGGAACGAAGAAGGACACATGCCGGCCAGCCTAAGTGTTCCGGAGCAGTAGCAAGCTACCATGGCTCGGTGGAAACACTAGGAGACATTTCCCCGTAAGAGAGGCTACTAAAGATAAACAACTAGATGGTCAGATCCCACACATACCAAGCATTTCAATAACATACACACAATATGCTCGATATGTGCAAATACAACATGGCATCACAACATGACTCTATGACTCAAGTAATCTATTCAATAGGCTCCGAGGAGCGAGATATTACAAACATGGGTCTCATGACCCAACATTCAGAGCATACAAATCAAGCACAAACGGAAGCTATCATGTCTGAGTACAGACATCTATAAATGAAAAAGGCTGAGAAGCCTGACTATCTACCAAATCCTGCCGAGGCACAAGATCGTAGCTGAGGTAACAAGCTAAACGTCGAAGACCACGCGGAAATACTAGTGAGACTGAAGTCTCTCTGCAAAAACATAAAATAGGCAAACGTGAGTACAAATGTACCCAGCAAGACTTACATCAGAACTACTTACATCAGAACTATCTACACACGAGTCCACATATTCACCATATCAATACACCACTATGGATCCGCTCCCGTCTCCCTACGAGAACGCCATCCATAGCACTCACGCTTATCTTGCGTATTTTAGAGTATCCACTTTCACTTGTCTATGAACTGATATAAGCAACCCAGAAGTCCTTTTCCGCGGACACGGCTATTCGAATAGATCATATTAACCCTGCAGGGGTGTACTTCTTCACACACGCTCTCACCACTTACCGCCGTTTACACGACATGTACTCGGCAACCTTCAAGCGGAAGCCCAACGTGGGTGTCGGCCACGGCCTGCCTAAACACTCGAGTCTCTAGTCCAGGTTTATCGCCTATTCGGGTTCCATCCATGAGGAGATCCGACCGGAGTTTCGCTCACAGCCCCAAACGATGTGAACAGGGTTCCGTGACACCAAACGGGCGCCCGGTTTACCCGGCCACGTGCCTACCGCATCACAGCCCACCCCTACGGTCAGCGCTGCGCACGGCCTCCAGCATACTACAAACACCAGAAACTACTTGCAACTCCTGGACAGAGGACAAGGGTGATTAAGAAGCCGAGAGGGTCCATTGGTTTCGGGCCCAATGCGTGGTAGTAGCTGAATCATGGATCACAAACACAGAACTCAGTTCCTGAGGACGGCTGCAATGAGACAACCCACCATGTACTCCTACATGGCCTCTCACCGCTACCTTTACCAAATCGTATTCACACCCTTAGCTCACACACAGTAGGACATGTTCACACGCCTCTGATTCATCCCCAATGAATCAGACCTGACTCAACTCTAAGCAGTAGCAGGCATGACAAACAAACATGAATGAGTAGGCACAACAGGGCTCAAACAACTCCTACTCATGCTAGTGGGTTTCATCTATTTACTGTGGCAATGACAGGTCATGCAGAGGATAAAAGGGGTTCAACTACCGCAGCATGTAACAGTTGAAACGGTGTTGTCCTAATGCAGTAAAAGAGAGCAGGAGCGAGAGAGTGGGATTGTATCGGAATGAACAAGGGGGTTTTGCTTGCCTGGCACTTCTGAAGATAACACTGAGTCTTCATCAGTGTCAACGATCACATCATCGGTATCACGTCTATCGAGAGGGGACAAATACCGGCAACACAGAAAGGAACACAATCAATGCAATGCACAATATGATGCATGATCATGACATGGCAAAATGGATGTGTTTTGGGCTAATGCAACTAGCAACAGATTAAATGAAGTTGGTTTGAATATAAGATTCAAATTCAAACTCCATATGTGATTATTCAAATGCCATTTAATTGATTTGTGCTAAACAGCACCTATAAGTTGTTCTAACATGCATGAAAATGGTACAGATGGATTCCTTGAATTTTTCTGATAATTTTTCATATATGATTTATTTAATTTGGAGTTACGGTTGAATTTCTATGAATTTTAGAAGTTTTAGGCATTTTCTGGAATTTCCTGAATATTTAGAATTAAAATAATTCCAGAAAATGAATTATGGCGTCAGCATGACCTCATGCTGACCTCAGCAGGTCAACGGGCGGTCCAGGTCAAACCTGACGTGTGGGGGTCCACACGTCAGTGACACAGGGGCTAATCCCGCGTTGACCCGGGCTTTGACCCGCTACGGGGCCCACTGTCAGTGTCACGGGGTTAGTTTAACAGGGTCATTAGTGCTAATGATAGCGCCACGTCACTGGCCACCGGAGTTCGGCCGGCGGCGACCCGAAACGCGGCGGAAGTTCACCGGGGTTGCGCTACGGGCGGCGGCTGGACGCGCGAAGGGCACCAGAAGGTAGCCCGTGCCCGTGCGCATCTAGGGGGGCCAACGGGAGGTGCGGGGGTGGCCGGGGTTCGCCGGAATGGAGCCCGAGCCAGCGCCGGAGTTCGGACCTCGGCGAAAACGGCGTTGTGGAGCACGGGAGGGCGAGTTAGGATATGCGTTAGGCTCCTGGTGGCTTCCTGAGTGCGGTGACACGCTCCGAAACGAGCTCAAGCGGCTGCAGTGACGGCGGTGATGAGGTCAGCGGCGGCCGGAGTTTGGCCGCGGCGGAGCTATGGCCTAGAGCTCGCAAACGCGAGGGGAGAGAGAGGGGTTCTGCATGAAGGCTCACCGCGGAGCTGTAGGGAGGGTTAGTGGGCTCGGGGGCGCGCCGGAGTGGCCGAATTGACGGAGAAGATCCTCGGCGGCCGGCGATGGAAACGATGATGGTGGCGGCGTTACAGGGCTTCCGGAGGCCGTGGGTCGGTGGGGAGGAAGGAGGGGGTCGAGGCGGAGCCTTTGAGCGCATCGGCGAGGCTAGGGGTGGCCGGTGGCCACGAGGGAGCTCGTCGGCGGCGGCGGGTGTGTTCGGTGGCTGCGCGCGAGAGAGCCAGAGG